>NW_028318093.1:3025000-3327500 GCF_062004578.1 Staurois parvus
AGGAGAGTATGGGAGGTGGGGGTGGGGGGGAATGGGAGGGAAACGCAAATTAAATGTGTAATGAATAATAAATGATTTGTTTTAGTGCTGTGTAGGATTTTGTAAAATGTCATTAATTAAAAAAAATGCTTTTAATGGTGACATAAAAAATGCAAAATATCGGGGGGTGTCCTTACCTTGCCTGTGAAATGGCACATCTGTATGAAGTACACAACCTATTGCTTCAAAATGGAAATTTACATAAAAAAACAAAGTTTAAATTGCACTCAAATAACAGCTTTAGTCTCTTTACTGTTTGTAAACAAACCCTTGTGGATTTGCTTCATCTATACCAGACCCTTATTCTAGATGAGGGTTTGGCAAAGATGTTAATAGGGGACCCTCGACCTAAACAAAATGTGTGGGCTCCCTTAAAAATACATAACAGACATTTATCCTTAAAGAGGATTTGGTTTGGATGTCAAGAGGGACCACAAAAAAAAAAAAAGGAACAGGCCCTTTGGGTATAAACTTTAACCACTTGCCCTCCAGAGGATTTACCCCCTTCCTGACCAGGCCATTTTTTGTGATATGGCACTGCAGTACTTTAACTGACAATTGTGCGGTCATGCAATGCTGCATCCAAATACAATTTACGTCATTTTTTTCCCACAAATAAACCGACAATTTAAAAAGAAAAACTATATTTTTGCTATTAAACATGTCCCGTAAAATAAAAGAAAAAATCTAATTTTATCATAAATGTCTTTGCTAAAAGAAAATTCCCAATACGTGTAAATTAATTGGTTTACTTGATAGTTATAGTGTTTACAAATGGTGGTATATACAGTATACTGGAAATTTATTTTTGTAGTAGTAATGGTGGCGATTAGCAACTTGTGGGCATTCTGACACTGGGGGGAACTGACTTGGTGTCACTGACATCCCCAGTGATCCCCCTAATAAAAAGCACTGACACTGTACTAATGGCACTGGGCAGGAAGGGGTTAACAACTGGGGTGAAAAAAAGGTTAACTGTGTGCTGTGTGCTGTGTGCTGTTTTATTATGTGGGCTGTGTGTGCTTTACACTGCAAGCACACTGCTTTGTATGAATCCACCATACAAAGCAGTGTGCAGGAGCTGACAGGGGAGAGATCTGCATTGTTCACATACAGGTCTCTCCCCCTTCGGTAATATTCAGAGATTGCCGGGTGCCAGCGGGGAGTCACTAGCCAGAACCCAGTGATTGACAGCTGAGGCAGCGAATGGTGCGCCCCCTACCTGGTACTGCAAAATCACATGTGTATATATATATATATATAGACTGTGTATATATATATATATATGTGTGTGTGTGATTTTGCGCACCCGCGCCGCACTGTAGCAGTATCTCTGCTGTAGGATAGTGCAGAAGCAGTTAAGGAGGAACCCTACACACACCAAAAAAATAAAATTGTAGCGTCCCCCGCAAGAATCAATAGCAGACCCATATCTGAGCATGCAGTTTTGCCTGTCTGGCCAGGAAAGGGGGGAAGCATTCTGCCTCCTGTTCCTTAACCATACCAGGCCATATGTCCTCAACATAGAGGGGTACCTTGCAAGGGGGAACACCTCTAGCAAAGCACTTTGTTCCCATATTGACAAGAACAGGAGCCTCTTCCCCACAACCCTGGTCTATGGATTTATCACTACTAACAGGGTGTCACAAAAGCAGGAAATTATGGGATATCTCTCCAGTGTGGGCCAAGGCAGTAACAGAATGGCTTTTAATTTGTAAAGTAGGAAAGGTTAGAATGATCAGCTTGTTATTATTCTCTGTGTTTTCCTGTCTTAGTGACACCTATTTCCAGGGCTTTTTTTCTCAGCGAATAGACTCCCCCTCTCTGAGTCACCCTTTGTCTAATATCCCCCCCCCCCACACACACACACACACACACCTAGCTCCCAGTACCATCCCTTTGAAAAAATACAGAACAAAGTATTATTTTGGTGCCAAGAAAATTGAATGGAATTTGTGAATGATAACAAATAGATCCCCCGCAGCAACAATAGATCCGTCCCTCAGCAGGAGATCCCTTCCAGCAACAATTGACCCCCCAGTGAAATAAGACCCATCCCCAGAAACAATAGATCCCCCAGCAGCAATAATAGACATCCCCCCAGCAGCAATAGACACCCCCACAAAAATAGATCTCCTCCACTAACAATAGATCTCCCTGAAGCCAGCATCAACAAGCCCTGCAGCACACTCCAGCACCTCTTGCCATTAAATACATTCAGTGCTGGAGGTGCCAGAACTGCGTTCCCCCGCGTTCCCGCTGAAAAAATACCCTGCCTATTTTCTTCATGTCTTATCCTGGTTTTAACCAAATGAGAACATCTGAAAATGAAGAAATCTGAAAGAAAGTGACCTACATCTTAGTTACTATTTGTATTGCTTGATCAATAAACCAGATAGGGCTGTTTGTTTTACTCAGGTCACAAGATGGTTACATACACAATCAGCCTTATTAAACAGTCAAGGACTGACGTACAAACATAAGTAACTCTAATCAACCAATCAGCAAATGTCTGTTAGTCCTCTGGCTTCTGTAAATGGCTCATTGCTATAGGTTGTGCACTGCAAAATTTTATATTAGCATTGTTCTTTGCTCTGTTTTATTAAAAAAAACACCATATGTGTGCATTATATGTACACTTTACATATTACTAGCAAAGCTGATCATGCATTTCCAACCAACCGCCACTGTGATAAATGCTCCCACTTAATAATTGGAAGAAATAATGTGCAAGCTTTTCCAAACAGACATTTGCCTTAATTGTTGATCACATTAATTTATACTGATGCATACTGCTTCATAAATTCCCTGCAATGCAAATCCCAATTAATTCTGATTAATTTCAAAGCATACACACACCAAGGAAAAATGATTATATAATGTAAATCACCACATGTAGAGTCTGAAAACAAAAATACAGATCACAGTACGTACTGTATATATGTTTTACTTGATTTTTAAATATATACATAAACATGATCACCATTAAAGCATTACTCCAGCCAAAGCTTAGTTTTGGACAGAAGTGGATTTAGTACTAGTACTTAGTACTATGATGTCTGTGTCTCCACAGAGGTGATTTCTCTTCCTTTACTGTTCTAATACTTGTAACATGGACAGTAAATGAAAATAAATCTTCCCTTTGGGGATTGAGACAGCAATTAAACCCTAACAGAGACTCTAAACATTCTGCACCGTATTAGAAAACTACTGACCTCTGGGATAGTAAAACTCATGGGCCATCAATGCAAATGCTGGTATTTTACCACAACCCTAGCATTTCACCAATACAAAATACTGGGGCTTTGTATAAGGGCACTGTGGGGTGGGGTCTAATGAGTTTGCAGTCATCAAGATTTTGTTATGGAACCCTAGTCCTTAAGGGCAGGGCTGTGGATAAGGGGGTACCACCGGTCCTCCTGTACAGGGCCCAGGCCAGCAGGGGGGTGAATTGCATGTGGGCAGGGAGGATGATCGGCATGGTGGGGAGGCAATTACTGGAACTGATCCTCTGTATGGCTCTCTCTGCAGCATCTGAATGCTGGACTCATCCCTTCTCCTTCCCTCTGGTTTTCAGCTGCTGCAGAGAGAGCCATACAGGGGATTGGTTCCATTAATTTCCCTCCGCCCACCATGCCGATCACTATCCCTGTGCACACCTGATTCACCAACTGCCTGGGACCCCACAGTGTCTGATTCCCTCCTCTCCATTATACCAGCAGCTGCAAGCACACAATAGATCCTTCAGAATGGAGAGTGGGGGAAGAGCCCGATAAATATTTCACGTTTACCAACCCCTTCCTTTCCTGAATTGGGACTGATCACTCACTGTGTTCATTCATAACTGAAGCATAATAAACTGTGTTTTATTTTTAATGGGGCCTTGTCAGGTTGGCTATATGGGGCCCCGTGGTTTCTAACAGTTGCCCTGCTTAAGGGCAAAGTAACTTTTCTGGTGTGTTGGCACAATGAATAGCAAATGTTTGGTGTTTTTGAAAAGATGCCATACCCACATGTGTATCTGTTCTCATATGACCTATTTTGTGATGGGTAGCTGTCAGTTATTATCTTTGTTTGCCAGAGTCCTGTATTGCTACTCTGTTTTGTAATGATCCACTTGGTGAACCTCACTGGAAAGATGTGAATTGCTTTTTCATGCACTGGTGTCCCAACTTGATGCTCTGTCCTACTAGGACCCACTTTAGAACTCCTTTAGAAAAGTGTGAGTCCTTTTCCTAACTGCCCCATGCCCAACCTCCATGGATTATTCATACAATTTGTAACACAGGTTCTCTCCTACTAAGTTCAAACTTAACCCCTTGGCGCCGGCACCTCCTGGGCCCTTTAAGGATTTCAGAAGTCGGGAGGTGGGGTTTATGGTCATGTGACCACCGTGATTCACTGTCACGGTGGTCACATGATCGGGAAAGGTCCCGATTGAAAGAGGAGATTGGGACCTTTCCGTGAGTACCAAACATGTGTGCTGGGAGCGCAATCTCAGCACATATGTTTTTCTTAATTGCATGCAAATGTGCGGCCGCTCAGAATCAAGGGTTAAGCCAGCAAAGAGGTAAAGCCAGCATACCCCCTGTGACGAGCGCAGTACCCAACTCCTTTCCTTTTCACCAACTCAAAGGACCGGCCAACCTTACACCTTGCTGACACTTACATAACAATGCCACTGTCAGCTGCACCCTGCACAAAGATTTCCCAGCTAGTAGGACCACATTCTAGGTGCCAGCAGCCTGAGAGTGATTGTCACTGAGTTAAGTTAAGTTTAAGCAACTAATTCTTTAAGATACCACTACCATCTTTTGACTGAGAAGGTAGAAACCCACAATCTTAGCAAGATCCAATATGAAAAATAAATGTCTGTATACACACTGTCACCACAGACAGGTATATTTAGAGATTTGTCAGATACAGTAGCACTCTTCAAGAGAGAGGGATTCTTTAGTTTGCATTAAAAGCCTTAGTGACAGTTTAACACTTTATAAAATTGGGTTTAATAATGAAAAGGCCAAAATTGTGCAATTAAAATATTTACAGAAAAAGGGTGTTACAAGGAAATAAAGAGACAATAAAGCAACTGAGAATTAAAAAGTAGCTGAAAATGAAGAATACTTGATTAAACAAAAACGGTACAGTGACTTTCTCAAGTCCGGTTATCAAACTGCTGGCAATCTCTCTTTTTATCTGACATCAAGGGGGTGTTGATAGAGGCCATCTGACCAACTACCTGGTTTAAGGGGTGGTGGCTGGGAGGTCGCCATGTTTATGACTGTATCGTGGCCCTCCCTTACACACAGTTTTATATTAATATTAATATCTTCATTTATGTACAGGTTGCTTTCTGGAAACTGGTAGATTATTGTTCAGCATTATATTTCATGTCCATAGATACAGAGCATTTTGGATGGGTCTGTCACCCAGGTTGTAGGGCACTGCTATATCCCCTTTCGTATGTGCTTGTTTAGTCATGTATGACCTTGATTTGTTCAGTATGATATTTCCCATTCAAATATATACTTAATGTTAATGTGTCTTGGTCCTGTTGGATTTTATGAATTGTGTGTGGATTTTGTTAAGTTGTGAAGTGGGCAAAGGTCTCTGAGAAGTTGCCCTATACCTGACTGCTTTCTGTGTAGATATTTTATGGCATGCTATGTGTTCCTAGTGCAAATCTCTATATATCTTGCGAGCCAAACTGTATCTACTAAATATCCACCTTAAAGCACAAATCTGGACAGAATATGTCCTTGATATTACTGGATCGCAAACACCCAACACATAACTACCACTGTGTGCATAAATTATTTCACCATATTGTGTTGCGCTCCTTATTAATTAATATCTCTTTAAATACTTGTAATCCAAAAATAAATAATCATGTATTTCCTAGTGATCAAATATACAAAAAATGTTGAAACATAAGTTCATAACTTTACCCAAAATTCATATATAATAATAACTTAATATATAAAACATATTATTAATCCATATCCGTGATTATATAATTAATTATAATTAATTGTGCATCATAATTAGTGAAAAATAATAATTAAAAAAATTTGTGAATAAATACTCATATAAAATTAATTGATTAATTTTGTGCAAAAACAAAGTCCCATTAATCAAAAAAAATATAGTGACTCTGTGCTATAATTAATCTTCAATCCGTGACTGATTGTGAATCCGTGACTGTTTGTGAATCCTCCAATTAGTGCAGATGTAAGCTCACCTCCTTATCTGCCTACAATTAGGCTATATGCGCTTTTGGTTCACCTCCTTTGGAACCTGCTTGATTAAGATTTCTCCTCTTTAGATTATGGAACAGGGATATCCTTTAGCACTGATTATCCCCTCTGGGATTAATCCCTCCTCACGATGATACAAGCTCCTATACTCTCCTCTCCATGCGTCTCTCCACATGCAGGAAAAAAATGCCAAACATAGTGTTTTATCCTTTTAAAACACTGCTTTATTCCTTCCAAGTAGTACACTCACATTTACTGAAATAGATATAAGGCAATCCAGTGTGTAACGAATCCTCCGCCGACCATTGAGTCATGCACCTGCCGTCTGTCAAACAATCCGGCTATCTCCGATAGTATTCCTAGTGCTTTAATTGCCTGATGGATTTTGTCATAGTTTTAGGATAGGTCACTTCAATTCCCTCTGGAAAGTGATAACCTGTGGGAGTTGATTGCTAGCAGGCCTGACCCGATTTCTGGCCTACGTGGAAATAACAGGTGTTTTGAAGACCCAGACCCTTGTTGACTCAAGGTGCCTCTGAAAAATTAGCTATGTTCTGGAAGGGAAGGGTGGGAGGAATCAGAACTGCTTAATCTCTGGTTTTAAAACAGAATGACTGTAATTGCTGAATTCTGTAACAGCATGGCTGCTACACACACAGCCTGTTGTGTGCCCAGTCTGCACGACCATCACACCCCCTTTTCCACCAAACCCTTAAAACAGCATGGTTCCTTCTATGAATATATAGATTGGGTGTCCATCCAGAGTGGGTTTTGGGTGTGATTTGCAACATTATTATTGCACTTAGCAGATAAATCAAAACCTACAGAGATATTACCACCTTATTCTAAAAAAAATATTTAGGACCATGGTGAAACCACCTTCCTCCTAAGCTCTGGCATGAGCCATTTAACTTGTAATTATAGGCAGTGATGTTACTTAACACATGACTAGTAGTGAGGTTAAGAAAAGACACTAGTCCATCTAGTTTAACCGGTAGGAAAAAAACAAACTAATAGAAAAACTCCATATACACAATCCAATACCCACAGTTGGTCCAGAGGAAGGCAAAAATAAAAAAAAGCATGATCTAGTTCATTCCAGTGGGAGTAAAAAAATCCTTCCTGATCCGCCAGGAAGTTGGATATTCCCTATATCAATGTTACCCATGAATATTAGTATACAATTATATTTTGTGCATTTAGGAATGCATCCAACTCTTTTTAAACACAATCTACTGAGGTGCCAGAACTAGTTCACTTTCACAGCTCTTACTGTAACGCATGTTTGCCATGGAATATGTATACTCCTTTATGCAATAATGAAGATTTTTGTATTCACCTGTTGTCAGACTTTTTGGAGTTGGACTTGCACTTATAAGCAGATGGAGACTGCTAGTCGGGCATGGTGAGCTTATATGTTTTAAGCCTAATACATTTGACTGGTAGTAGTAACCCACTTCTGTTTGGACTTACTGTGAAGAAACTTTTACATATGTGGAGGTTAAATATATTTTCCTCCAGATGTAAACGGTTCCCCCTTGTCCTTTGTAATATTCTGAAAGTGAATAATTCTACACCAAGTTCAATATGTGGACCACTTATGTATTTATACATGTTGAACATATCCCCCCCCCCCCCTTAATTTCCTATTTTAAAGAGAGAATGAATCCAGTTCAACCAGTCTTTCCTCGTAGCTGAACTCATCCCTCATCCATACTTATTAAGAGTTTGGTTGTCCTTCTCTTCACTCTCTCCAGTTCTCTATCCTTTTTGTGAACTAGTGCCCAAAACTGAACTGTATAATTCAGATGAAATCTTACTAATGAATAATACAGGGGCACAATCATGTCTCTCACTCTAGAGTCCATACCTCTTTATATACAAATAAGGGTTTTGCTAACTTTAGAAAACACAGCTTGGCATTGCATGCTATTAGGTCTATGATCTACCAGAACACCCAGAACACCCAGATCCTTCACCATTGATTCCCCCAGCTATTCTCCTCCCAGAATGTATGATGCACACATGTTTTTAGCCCCCAATTGTATAACTTTACCTCAATCAACATAAAATAACAAGTTCACCTTTTGCACAAAAATAATAAATGTGCATATTTTTTGTAGGTACTTATTATTTTTGGCAGCAGGAGCCTGTAAAGCATTGCACCAGCGATCAGAAGATCGTTGGTGCCATGCAGGTCTCCTGCAGTCCTGTCAGCATATCTGCTTATGGGATGTACAGGCAAGCAGATACACTAACAGGAAGATTCAATGAACTACCATGGAGCTCCACAGTGCTGTGGTAGTTCATTGAGAACTCCAAGCTGAGCTGCTAAGGCTGTTAGGACTTGTGGTTCATTCATTCATAGAACACTGTGAATGAATGACATGGCCATGTGGGCTGAGCCCCACTCGGCCACGCTATTTCTAAATACTGACACTAAATCCAGCATGTTGGATCAGGCACTTTCGATTGCAGAACAAAAATTGTGTGCTACAGCTGACACACTAATGATGTGAAAAACAAACAATTCGATGATCAACAAGAATTTTTGTTTGGTTTTCGACTTGTATATAGCCTGCTTAACCACTTCCCGGCTGCCTGCAGGACATTGCTGGTGGCTGGGCGGCAGTTACAGGCAAAGCGACGTACCCGTACATCGCACTGGCTGTACTAAAACAAGGGGATGCTGCCCCCCCCCTGCAACTGCTGTGAAGAAAGATCCTCACGGTGAACAGAATGCAGATCCCGGTGAACGGGACCTGGTGATCACTATGTAATCAAAACAGTTATGAATCAGTGTTATTTATAACAGCTCTGCTTCTCTTCCTAGTGAACTATGATTGGCCCACAGCTGTCACATAATACATGGGGCCAATCACAGCACCCTGTACCATGTGACCATCTCCAGCCAATCACAGATCACTATTCTGAGCTGTCAAAACTTTACTCATTCATGACAGTTCATGAATGAGTAAGGTTCTGACAGCAAGCTTTGCATTGCAGGAGAAATTATTTTTTATTTCTCCTGCAAAGCAAAGTGTAAAAAAAAAAATCCCCGATCACCCCCCCTACACACAGTGCAATGTTACTATGGTAACATTGTACTATTCTGATAAATGTATACTGTATATATATATATATATATATATATATATATATAAATTTAAAAAATGCCATATTGAGAATTTGTTTTACTTTTTTTTAAGTTTTTTTTTTGTTTAACTACTTGCCAACCGCTTACCCGCATTTTGCGGCAAAGTAACATAATCATGCATCGCTTCCTATTTTGGGGTATGAATGCACCTGCGCCCCCCGCCCTGCCCCACCAGTTGGTCTAGGGAGAGAAGAGAGAACATGACACCAAGTAAAAGCACCACTACATTTTACTCGCATGTGTTAGATTAGTACATTTAACCCTTTCAGTTAGCAGGATCTGCCCCAGCACTAGCGTTAAGCCCCTCCGCTGTTTTTCACAGAAGATTTTTATCAATTCATTGTGGGCCAAGGCAATTTATATGCGCAACAATACATGATCACCCACCCAAATTCAGATCTTTCCAGGCAATCTGCATGGAAACCTATCATGGTTTCTGAATTTAAAACATTTTTGGGCCTAACCCTCAACATGGGCATTATAGAAAAAAATTTATTGCAGTCATGTTGATCTACAGAGCCAATTCATCGTATGTCTGTGTTCTCTGCTGTTACATATATGCCCAACATAGACCAGCAATGTACTGGTACGTCGTTGGACTTTGAATGGTTATACCGGGATGATGCCTGCAGCTATAGGCATCATCCTGATATCGTTTTTTCAGCTGGTGGTCGACTTTCATGTAAAAATAGTCCTAGTGGCCAATTAGCTGCTAAATTGTTTTTACGAGCAGCAAGAAGGGGCAGCCTCCTCCTGCTGCCTTCCACAGTTTTCTTGGGCTCTCCTGTCCCACATGCAGTTCCACTGGCTGACCATAGAGCTGGTCAGAGACCAGAATGGCTCCAATCATCTCTATAGTCTAAGAAATCGGAAGCTATGAGCATTTCATCACTTCAGTTTTGCAGGATATAAAAAGCACCATTTGTAAATTGGGAAAGCATCTGATCACACTGTTCTTGGAGATATTAGATAATGTAAGGGTAGAGGGGATATCTAGATTCTGACAAACCCAAGATTTCTCAAAAAAAAAATATATATTACAATGCCCATTGAAGCTATAGGGGATATTTGCATTCCCTGTGATAGCATTAAAAGTGATTAAAAAAAATGAAAGGGACAGTGTAAAAATAATTTTAAAAAATCAAAATAACTGAAAAAAGCACCCTTGCCCCCCTGCGTGTGCACACCTGCGTGTGCAAGCGTCGACCCTGTGCCAGTATGTAAACAGTGGTTGCACCATGCGTGTGAGGTATCGTCATGAACGTCAGATCAAGGGCAGTAATTCAAGCACTAGGCCTTCTGCGTAAATATAAATTGGTGACCTGTAAATGCTTTTAAAGCATCACCTATCGATAATAAAAATGTATGTACTTTGTTGCCATTGCACAAGCGCAATTTTAAAGCATGTCATGTTTGGTATCTATTTACTCAGCGTAACATCATCTTTTATATTCTATCAAACAACTGGGCAATATACTGTGTTTTTGTGCATTAAAAATCTAAAAAGTGATTTTTTCCCAAAAGATTTGTGTTTGTAAAATCGCTGCACAAATACTGTGTGACATAAAAAAATTCAATATCCACCGTTTTATTCGCTAGGGCCTCTGCTGCCTCTGCTTTAAAAAAAATAATGTTTGGGGGTTCAAAGTAATGTTCTAGCAAAAAAAAATTTTTTTCATGCGAACAAAAAGTGTTAGAAATGTCTTGGTCTTCAAGAGTAGGTGATGTGTGGCATAAGCTTCTAATGTTGGCCCTGAAATGCCAGGATAGTAGAAGCAACCCCTCCAATTGACCCCTTTTAGGAAAGTAGACACTCCAAGGTATTTGCTAAGAGGCATGGTGAGTGTTTTGCAGATCTAATTTGTTACCACATGTTTTTGGAAAATGAAGAAAGAAAACAAAAAATGTATTATTTCTTTTCCTTTTTCATTTTCAAAACCCTGTGACAAAAATTATATTTGTAAAATACTCACCATGCCTCTTATCAAATTCATTGGAGTGTCTACTTTCCAAAAAAGGGTCAATTGGGGGTGGGGGGTGTTTGTACTATCCTGGCATTTTAGAGCCTCCGAAACTGTGATAGGTAATGGGGAAGTGATATGAGGAAATATGCCCTTTGAAAGCCTGGAGGTGGTCATTCCCATGGTATGCATGAGCAATATATCCTTAAAGTTACAACTTTGTGTAAAAAAAAAGTTGTCATATTCAAAGAATTTGTGGCATAAAATAAAACATTCCATGGACTCAACATGCCTCTCTGCAAAATCCTTGGAGTGTCTACTTTCCAAAACAGGGTCATTCGGGGGGGGGGGGGGGGTTGCGCTGCCCTGGCATTTTAACACCTCAAGAAATGTGATAGGCAGTCAGGAAGTAAAAGATATGTAAATTCCAAAATATATATATGCTATAACTTTCACACAAACCAATTAATATATATGTATTGAGATTTTTTTTTTTGCCAAAGACATGTAGCAGAATACATTTTAGCCTACATTTATGACTAACTTTGAGTTTATTGAATATATTTTATAGCCAAAAGTGAAAAATATTGTTTATTTCCAATTTTTTGGTATTTTTTTTGTTTATAGCGCAAAAAATAAAAACCGCAGAGGTGATCGAATACCACTATTTGTGTGAAAAAAAGGACATACATTTTGTTTGGGTACAGCATTGCACTACCGCGCAATTATCAGTTGAAATAGCACAGTGCCGAACAGCAAAAAATGGCCTGGTTAGGAGGGGGGGTAAATCCTCAGGAGGGCAAGTAGTTAAGTTGGAGACTTATTGTAAGGACGTTATCCACTGCATAGCTAAGTGTCATCTGCAAACACTGAAATTATGCTTTTAATCCCTTACTCTATATCATTTAAAAAACTGTTAAAAAGTAAAGTTCCCAAAATTGAACCTTGGGGTACACCACTAATAATAAGCACATACTGTAAGGAGTTCTCTTTTTACCTCTTGTAAAGAACAGGACAGAAGCAATCCAAATGTGTCTTCATACTGAGCAATGGTAGTTCTAAGAACATGGTGGATTCCACTAATATGTAGAATGGGGTAGAAAGTGGGTGGTATCTTTGGCACCACTGCTAGGCATGAATATGATCATAGCACTGGACAGACACATTAGGTGGTGGAGCAAAAAGCCTCTTATTATTCTAGTTTTTGAATCACCTGTTTTAAGCCTAAGTGTTTAAACTGAAACTGTGACCAATAATGGAGAAAGGTTTCAACCTATGTCAAGTTTTTATTGCTGTTTGTCTTCAACGGGAAGATATTACCTCACTTCTGGTGTGAAAGGAATCTCTCCAACAAGAACAGAAATAAACTTATAAGAACTTTTATTTAATGAAATGGGGAAGAATTAGAATCTCTTTCATGTTTATACTGATGAGTATAGGGAGAAACAAGAGAGCCACACCAAAGGTTTCGGAGTCCAAGAGTATTTGTTTCATTATAGAAGTCTAAAAGATAACAAACCAATAAATAGTGCAGGCAATGTCAGAAATTTAGCTCTGAAAAAAATAATCAGTATATAAGTTATAAAAACAGGCTGGAATCTGGAGATTCCCTACTAATTTTCATAGATCTACTGATAACCCGAGTTCTTTATTTGCGCTAATTTGAAAACTAAATAAAAAGCAATATTATGCAAATCTATATATATTTATTAAAAATAAGTCAGGGCAAAATGGTAATTAAAAATATAACTGATGATAAATAATAATCAAATCCGGGCAGCTGTCAGGGAATGGGAAGATCGCCTCGGCGATCGAATCTGCATATGCGTAGAATCCTGACAAGACATACAGGCAGGCAGGCACTAGGACCCAGGCGCGCCTGTCACCGATGACGGCGCCGGGCAGGCACTAGGACCCAGGAGCGCCTGTCAGGAGTTGGGCGGCCTATTTAAACCCAGCTCTTGCAATGCTCAAGTGCCGTATGGTCTTACCTGTTACCTGTGTTCCTGTTTGATCCAGTGTTCCTGAATACCTTGTTGCCGACCCAGCCTGTTCCTGATACTGCTGTCTTCTCCTGCTCTGATCCCTGGCTTGTCTGACCATTCTCCTGCTTAACCCCATACGTTCTGATCTCCTGTTAACGAACCCAGCTTGTGACCAGTTTATTCCTCTGCCTGCTGACTTTGTACCACGCTGCCACCACTGTTACCGACCCAGCCTGCCTGACGCTGCTCTTGTGACCTCCTCACATCAGACTCTCACCTGCTATACACCTCCAACGGTGCTTCTACCACAGCTGGGTGAACTCAAGGGCCGCGACCTGGTCTCGGCCTGCTCCAAGTCCATCCCCACCATCAGGGGCCCTGGTGAACAAGCAGGTAGGGACTTAGATTCCGCGCCTTGGGGGAATCCGGTCTGTGGAGTGCTAGAGGCTACCGCTGTAGGATCCCTGACAGAACCATACGGCCATGACAGAGTCTGGAGGAGGACCTTCACCCTGGGAAGAGATGTGCCAACATCTGGCAGCACTCATACGAGCGGTGAAGACCCTGGAAGAGGGATACAAGCACCTGGAGGGACAGGTTCAGAGCCTGGCCGCACCAACACCCACAACATTGGGCTCAGTGGGAACACCTCCCGCCACGGGTTCAGCAGGGCCTTCCACTGGAGCAGCATTTACAATTCCTCCGCCAGAACCAAGAGTACCGACCCCTGAGCGGTTCAGTGGGGATCGAGGGAAGTTCAGGGCCTTCCAAAACTCCTGCTAGCTATACTTTGACCTGCAACCCCGGACCTTCTCTTCAGAATCGGTGAAGGTGGGATTTGTTATATCCCTGTTGCAGGGCGAACCTCAGGGATGGGCCCATCGCCTGATGGAGGCCCACCACCCACATTTGAACACTGTGGCCACCTTCTTTAAGGCAATGGCACAGCTGTACGATGACCCGCATCGAGCTGCCTCGGCTGAGGCAGCCCTCTATTCTCTACAACAGGGACGCCGGGCTGCAGAGGATTATGCTGCGGAGTTTAGGCGCTGGAGTGGAGATACACAATGGAACGACGCAGCCTTGCGCCACCAGTTCCGGTTGGGACTGTCGGAACCACTGAAGGACGAGTTGGCAAGAATAGGGGTTCCAGACTCCTTGGAAGGTCTAATAGATCGTGCGATCCAAATCGATCGCAGACTGCGGGAAAGGAGACAGGAGAGGTCCAGCCAGGGGCAAAGAACCTCATGGATGCTGCCAAGAGTACCAGTCATGCCAAGGGTCAGTGTCGGCAATCGGGGCCCAGAGCCGTCAGAGGGAGCCGAACCTATGCAACTCGGCTTGATGCGGCCTTCCCTTTCTACTGAGGAACGACAGAGGCGTCGGGCAAACAACCTGTGTCTGTACTGCGGAGCAGCGGGTCATATGGTGCGCTCCTGTCCAGAGAAATACTGTAAGTCCTCTATTTTCTCTAATATATCTACTGTGTGCACAGGCAACCCCACTCACTTGGCTGTACCTGTGTCTTTTCAGCTCCCAGGAGGAAGCATACAGGTGACGGCTATTATTGACTCCGGGGCATGTAGCTGCTTTGTTGATCTCAGTTTTGCTACCCAGCATCAGATACCGTTACTCACCAAAGAACATAGGTTGAATATTTTCTTGGCAGATGGGTCTCAAATAAAATCGGGGACGGTAGATCGGGAGACTCCTCCCATACACACCACAGTGGCGGGACCTCACCAGGAGTTCCTCTGTTTGGACGCCATCGCGTCCCCCCTATTTCCAGTTATTCTGGGGCTCCCCTGGCTACGAGCTCACGACCCCCAGATTGACTGGAAGACCGGGTCAGTCCAGTTTCCCTCACAATACTGTCAGGAACATTGTTTATCTAAGTTATCATTAAATACACAGGCCCTACTGGCTGTAAGCCCTGATGCCGAGTTAGCCCAAATTGTGCCTGCGGCCTACCACCAATTCTTGGATGTATTTAGTCCACGGGGGGCAGAAGTTCTTCCCCCACATCGAGCATATGATTGCCCCATTGATCTGCTCCCAGGTTCAGAAATCCCTTTTGGCCGCATTTTTCCACTATCTGAGCGAGAACTAGGGGCACTAAAAGAATACATTGATGAGAGCCTCCGTAAGGGATTTATCCGCCCTTCCACATCACCGGCCGGGGCAGGGATTTTCTTTGTCGAGAAAAAGGACGGATCCCTGAGACCTTGTGTTGACTACAGGGACCTCAACAAGATTACGGTCAAAAAACACTACCCCCTTCCTTTGGTTCCAGAGTTGTTTCAGAGGTTAAAATCAGCATCCATTTTTTCTAAACTGGATCTCAGGGGTGCCTATAACTTGGTAAGGATACGTGAGGGGGATGAGTGGAAAACGGCGTTTCGCACTCGGTTCGGGCATTTTGAGTGTCTAGTCATGCCTTTCGGGTTATGTAATGCACCATCCACCTTCCAGCACTTTGTCAACGACATTTTCAGGGACTTCCTTGACATTTTTGTAATCGTCTACTTGGACGATATCTTGATATTCTCCTCGTCTTTGGAAGCACATCGGGGACATGTTAGGAGTGTGCTAGAACGTCTCCGTCAGCATGGACTCTACGCTAAAGCTGAGAAATGCTGTTTTGAACAGAAAAGCATCTCATTTCTTGGTCTAATTATCTCCACCACGGGGATCGCTATGGACCCTCAAAAGATCTCGGCCATCCTGGAATGGCCTGCCCCCACGGATAAGAAGGGCGTCCAGAGGTTTATTGGGTTTGCCAATTTTTATAGAAAATTTATAAAGAACTTTTCAGGCCTGGTAGCACCCATTACTCAGCTCACCAAAGTGGGAGTACGTTTCCAATGGACCCCAGCAGCACAGGCAGCTTTTGAGGCATTGAAAAAGCTATTCACAACGGCTCCCATTCTGAACCATCCTGATGCATCATTGCCCTACATACTAGAGGTAGATGCATCGGAAGTGGCTGTAGGAGCAGTGTTATCACAGAGGGTAGGGGCCAAGGAGCTGATGCACCCAGTGGCTTTCTTTTCTAGGAAGCTCTCCCCTTCGGAAAGGAATTATGATATTGGGGATCGGGAATTACTGGCCATTAAGACCGCTCTGGAGGAATGGCGATATCTGCTAGAGGGGGCCCCACATCCCATTCTGGTCTATACCGACCACAAAAACCTCGAGTACTTGAAAACCGCTAAACGCCTCCGTCCACGCCAGGCCAGATGGGCATTGTTTTTTGCAAGGTTTAACCTCCACATAACGTATCGTCCTGGGTCAAAAAACACTAAGCCAGATGCTCTTTCCCGGATGTTTGAGGACCCTGGAGAGAACCCCCAGCCAGACACCATCCTGCCAGCAGGTAGCTTCCTACTGCTTCAATCTGAGCTGTTGTCTAAATTGCAGGCTGCTTCCACCCGGGTCTCTGACCTGCCTGGAGTCTCCCTACTGAATAAGGAGGGACTCTTCTGGAAGGGGGAACAAATCATGGTACCCAAGGAGGTCCAGTCCCTGGTGTTAGGTTACTGCCATGACCATCCCCTAGCGGGGCACTTTGGGATACATAAGACTATAGATCTGGCACGACGCACATTTTGGTGGCCAAACATGGCCAAGGATTGTGAAGCGTACGTGAGATCTTGCCCCATCTGCAACCGGAATAAACCTACCAGAGACAAGGCCTGGGGCCTATTGAGACCTTTACCAATACCTGACCGTCCCTGGAGTATGATCTCCTTAGATTTTATTGTAGAATTGCCACCCTCGCAAGATCACACCGTGATCTTTGTGGTAGTGGATCGCCTTTCTAAAATGGCCCATTTCCTTCCACTAGCCAAGACACCATCTGCCTCCGAAACAGCCCAAGTGTTCATTAGAGAGATTGTGAGGCTTCACGGAGTGCCAAGAGAGATTGTCTCAGACGGGGGGGTGCAATTTACGTCCAAATTCTGGAAAGCGCTATGTGAGGGGCTGGAGATTAAGTTATCTTTTTCGTCAGCATATCACCCCCAGACAAACGGGCAGACAGAACGAACCAATCAGACTCTCGAGCAATATCTGAGATGCTACACATCATTCCTGCAGAATGACTGGCTGACACTTCTACCAATGGCAGAATTTGCATATAATAATGTGAATCATTCCGCCACCAACCAATCCCCATTCTTTGCCAATTATGGGTTCCATCCTACCTTCCTGCCAGACCTGGTTCCTGAGAACTCAGTCCCGGCAGCCCAGGACACCTTAGAGTTCTTTACTACCAATAACAAGGTATTACAGGAAACAATGGCTAAGGCCCAAGAAGACAGTAAGAGGTTTTGTGACAGGAGGAGGAAGGGAGAATTGGTCATACACCCTGGGGATCGGGTTTGGTTGTCAACAGCCAACCTAAAACTGACATGCCCATCCAGAAAATTGGCACCCAAATTTGTGGGACCTTTCCCAGTAGAACGCAAGGTTAATGAAGTGGCATTTAAACTGACTCTCCCCGAGTCCCTCAAAATACATCCAGTCTTCCACGTATCATTATTAAAACCTGCAGTTCCAGACCCCTTTTTAGACCGCAGGTCTAGACCTCCAGAAGCTATAGATATCAACGGGGAGGAGGAATTCGAGGTGGAGGCAATTTTGGATTGTAGGAGGAGGGGTGGTCAGGTACAATACCTGATCAAGTGGAAAGGCTTTGGGCCGGAGGAGAATTCGTGGGAACCAGCCCAGAATGTCCATGCCCCCAGATTAGTACGAGAATTCCGTCATAGCCAGCCACAAAGGAGGAATCGGGTGGGCATCCGGAGGCTGCCCGTAAGGGGGGGGCAATGTCAGGGAATGGGAAGATCGCCTCGGCGATCGAATCTGCACATGCGTAGAATCCTGACAAGACATACAGGCAGGCAGGCACTAGGACCCAGGCGCGCCTGTCACCGATGACGGCGCCGGGCAGGCACTAGGACCCAGGAGCGCCTGTCAGGAGTTGGGCGGCCTATTTAAACCCAGCTCTTGCAATGCTCAAGTGCCGTATGGTCTTACCTGTTACCTGTGTTCCTGTTTGATCCAGTGTTCCTGAATACCTTGTTGCCGACCCAGCCTGTTCCTGATACTGCTGTCTTCTCCTGCTCTGATCCCTGGCTTGTCTGACCATTCTCCTGCTTAACCCCATACGTTCTGATCTCCTGTTAACGAACCCAGCTTGTGACCAGTTTATTCCTCTGCCTGCTGACTTTGTACCACGCTGCCACCACTGTTACCGACCCAGCCTGCCTGACGCTGCTCTTGTGACCTCCTCACATCAGACTCTCACCTGCTATACACCTCCAACGGTGCTTCTACCACAGCTGGGTGAACTCAAGGGCCGCGACCTGGTCTCGGCCTGCTCCAAGTCCATCCCCACCATCAGGGGCCCTGGTGAACAAGCAGGTAGGGACTTAGATTTCGCGCCTTGGGGGAATCCGGTCTGTGGAGTGCTAGAGGCTACCGCTGTAGGATCCCTGACAGCAGCACAGTGGCTAAATGGTTAGCACTTCCGCCTGGCAGTACTAGGGTCGCTGGTTCAAATCCCAACCATGGCACTACCTGTCTGGAGTTTGCATGTGTCTCTGTGCCTGCGTGGGTTTCCTCTGGGTACTCCGTTTTCCTCCCACACTCCAAAAGACATGCTAGTAGGTGAATTGGCTCCTGTCTATATTGGCCCTAGTATGTGTATGTATGAATGTGAGTTAAGAACCTTAGACTGTACACCCCTTGAGGGTTAGGGACTGATGTGAATGTACAATATATATATATGTAAAGTGCTGCATAACCTTACAGCACTATATAAGTACCTGAAATAAATAAATAAAATAAATCAAAATGACAGTTCAATTATCTAATCAAAAGTAATGGTTACAAATTCAAACCAGCAAATATTAATGAAATAGGACCAACTGTCTAAAAACAATGCGTCTAAAAATGTACAACTCTGTGATCAAGACTCGGTAGGCAGGGTGCAACACATCAGAGGGCATGGCTGGAGCGGTGGCTGAGTGCTTCCAGTCAGTGTCATCAGTCAGTGATGCCTATCAGTGTCACGCATCAGTGCCCATCAGTGCTGCCTATCAGTGCCCACCAGTGCCATCAATCAGTGCAGCATCATCAGTGCCACTTCATCAGTGCAGCCTATCAGTGGCCATCAGTGCTGCCTATCCTTGCCACTTCATCAGTGCCCATCAGTGCTGCCTATCAGTGCCCCTCAGTGCTGCCTATCAGTTCAGCCTAATTAAAGCACATCAGTGAAGGATAAAAATTACCTGTATGCAAAATGTTAAAATAAAAACTAAGAAAAACCTTTTTTTTCACCTTTTTTGCTCTTTTTTTGTTTATAGCGCAAAAAAATAAAACACCCAGTGGTGATTAAATACCAAAAAAAAGCTATTTGTGTGAAAAAAAGATAAAAAATGTCATATGGGTACAGTGTTGCAAGACCTCGCAATTGTCATTCAAATTGTGACAGCGCTAAAAACTGAAAATTGACCTGGGCACGAAGGGGGTATAAGTGCCCAGTAGGCAAGTGGTTAAGTCCTTGACATGGCCTCCTCAATTAATCTTGCAAATTGGTAACATGGCCAGTCCTTATCTCTTGACTGTCTGGTACAACCATCCCCCCAAAATTTACAATTTGGGAAAGTATGCTGTAAGAAACTGAGAATGTCTGATGTTCAGAAACCATGAAAATAGAACATAAAGAACAAAATGGCTTCCAGCATGTCCATGTTACATTATGTAGAGATAGGTTCAGGCCTTGCAGTTTAATTCTATGAGCATAGAATAGTTCTGACAGCTACAATACTACCCATTTCACCAGGGATTCTAGTCTGAAATGTATAATGGAATTGTATAGGTTAAATGGGAGGTGATTCAGCTTGGGAGTTGGCTGCTTTAATCCTTTCCTCCAAAACTGCTTCAGTGGCTGGTCGTGTAAGAGGAGAATTCTGGCTACTATGCAGAACTGCACAAGGCTCCATGACTTATTTGAGTCAGTATCTCAGTCCAGATAAAAAATGTTTACTGTGAAAAATACATAAACAAAGATGGTGCCAAAGATTGTGATCACTTAAAGTTTAGAAAATACTTGTAAGTGTTACTCTATAAGATTATTTGCTTTTCATGTACTTAAAAGATAAACCAAACCCTAGAGAGATATTGTCATCTTAGTCTCAAAAAATCTTTAGGACCTTGGTGAAACTACCTTCCTCTTGAACTCTGTCATGATTTCTTTCACTTGTATTTCTAAGCAGTGGTGTTGCTCATCATATGGTGGATTCAACTAATGTAACTATGCAGAAGCGAACAGAAAGTGGGTGGTACCATTGGTGCCACTGCTTGGTGTGAAGATGACCATAGCATTGGACAGACATATTCGGTGATGGAACAAAAAAATTTAAGGTGAAGAGGGGTTAATCTCCCTACTCAAGAGTTATAAATAGCCAGAGCTGGACCAGAATAAATAATTGGCAGTACACAAACCCTTTCATCCAAACACCATTCAGTCCACAAGGGTTCAGATGTAGTTGTTGCCATAGACATAGTGGGCTATCTAGTTGTCCAGGTTTCTACATCAAGTTGCTGTCTGTGTCCCCCTTAGGCATATTTACTTGCTCTAACTGTCCTGAAACTAGAAATTAAAGTGAGCATAAGTCTAAAAATTTCAGTTGTCACCTGAATATTAATAGAGGGGAAATCTTTCAGGGGAGAAACTTGCTCCCATGACAACTGTCTAAGAGGGATTTTCCCTCCCTTTGGAAAGATATTTTCTCACAGTACAGGAAGTTAAAGCAGAGTTCCAGTCAAAGCTAAAAGAAATAAAAGTCAGCTGCTACAAAAACTGTAGCTGCTGACTTTTAAAAAACAAACACTGAGCTGTCCCACTATCCAGCGGTATCCCCACCGCAGCCAGTTTCACCGTCTATTCTCAGCGCTGGCATCTGTGTGGGCACCCGGCTGTGACAGTTTGCGGCTTCACAGCCGGGTGCCCACTGTGCATGCATGAGTAGCGATGTTCCTTGTGAATGGCCCCGTCAGGGGTGGACTGACCATTTGGAAACTCTGGCACTGCTTGAGGGCCCGGGGTCAGTAGGGGGCCCCATCAGATGCCCCTGGTACCTTTTTCATAGGCTTTTTTGAGTTTGGGTAAGGACACAGGGGCCCCATGATCCCCTATTGCTCGGGGGCCCCATGAGTTGTCAGTCCGCCCCTGGGCCCCGTAGTCTTCTGCGACCTGTCACATGTCCCAGAAAACTACTTCTCTCCCTCTTATCTTCCTAATACCTTTACCCTATATAGGGATCTCAACAGCTTCATGCGGAAACTCACACTAAAACATTTTTACAATATGAAGGAAGTCACGTCCACAATTCAAGGTACCCCCACCCACCATTCTAAGACCAGTTGGTAGGCAGAATAATGGCTTTAGACACCTTAAAAGACCTTTGGTGTGGAGATATAGGTGATTCAGACGTTTAATTGCTCTCTTCAGTAGATACACAGATTATTACAAATACTAATCTCAAACCCAAATCAGTATTTACCCAGTTTACACCAAGGGATCATTTATAGATACATTGTACCAGCTGGTCTTTGATGACATCCTTAAATTATCTTCACCTTCCATATCTTCCAAAATTAGACATAATCTTTGTAAAGCCGAACATTCAGCACTAGATTCCCTGTCTCATAACACATAACACATCTCACCCACAATCCTCTTGCAGAATATAATCAGAATTAAACCGCCTTTTAGATTGGGTCAAAAGCAATAATGTTCTTAATAAAAAAGAAATTTTCTTTTTAAAGATGTTTTTTAAAAGTCTTATTTTTATATTCTGCCTACAATTCATAAAAATCCCACGAATCCGCCTGGCAGACCTATCATGTTATCTATGCAAAGCCTGACTAATAGACTCTCCACATACATAAATGAGTTTATTCAACCCTTAGTACAAGCCCTGCCATCATATATTAGGGATTTCTCCCAATTTCTAGACACTCTAAAATCTTACACTTGAGAAGACTCCTATGTATGGCTATTCCTTGATGTATCGTCACTGTACACATCTATTCCCCATGAAGTTGGTTTGGAAGCTCTTTCTCATTATTTAAGCATTGACTCAAATTTACATCACATGCAAGCCCAGTTCATTTTAGATAGTGTTTGTTTCTGTCTCGAGCATAGCTACTTCGCCTTTCTCAAGTAGTACTTCTTCCAGATACAGGGGACCACCATGGGTGCCTCCTTCGCACCCAGCTATGCTAACCTCACCATGGGATTGTGGAAGGAGACCTGTATCTGGAGGAACAACCTCCTCACGGCCCATTTAGTCTATTATGGGCGATACATAGATGACATTTTAGTAATTTTGCATGGCCTACTAGTAGACATTGAATCATTTGTACAACACTGAAACAGTAATACCCTGGGTCTCTTTTTCACTCACACAGTATTTTCCTTTAAAATAAATTATTTGATAAAGACTACAAGGAAGAGATTATTGACAAAGTACAATCAGAATGTGCCCTGGTCAACACCACACCTGGAGGCAAAAAACTGACCACCTCATCTGATGTCAAATTCATTACCAATTTGCACTGTAAATGGAACAAAAATTGGAAAAATGGAAAATATAGTTTCCAGACACTGGAACATTTTTGACCTTTTTTTGCAATGTGGTAGGTATGTACCATTGTAAAAAGGGTCTCTGCAATATGTGTCCATTTGTTCAACGTTGTCAAAATTAATTTTTTGACTGATGGCAGATCTTTTGCTATCAATCATTTTTTCACTTGCTCCACTGCTTTTGAAATTTATTCTCTGTCATGCCCACGTGGACTCCTCTATGTGGACCATGCCATCCGTACTGTTCGTGCCAGATTTGATGAACATAGAAGACTTATGGCAGAGGGTGATATCGAGCACAATGTGCCTAGACATTTCACCCTCAAGCACAGCAATTCAACCAAAAGCCTCAAAATATGGATTATAGAATTCATTCCCCATTCCCTTTCATTTGGTTTTCAAGGTTTCTACAGCTGTGCAAACAAGAAACTTTTTGAATATTTACACTTAATAACTTAGATCCAAAGGGGCTTGATGAAGAGCTGGAGACTCACATCATCATATAATTTCAGAACTCAGACTTTTACTTGATTCCCACTGACACTTAATTTTCTTCCTGTCTTTCCTTTCTTTTCCCATTCAATGCTAAACTAAGGGTAGTCCTCCCGTGGAGATTTTTTGTGCATCTTTATGGAGAGATGCATGTGTATATATTTGTGTATGCATATATTTATATGTGTACATTTTGCAATGTGTATGCATCTATATATACCTGCATGTGTTCATGGGCTTATGTGCATATGTATATATGTATATATATTTTGGGGTACATATGTTTGTATGAATATATATTATAGGGATGACCATTTTTATAACTGAGTGCCTCTTTCTTTGTTCTCTATTATTCCATTATGCTGCCACACATCTGATTTTTAAGTTTTCCCTTTTTATTGAGTTTTAGTAAGAATGCTTTGTGCCTTCATACTTTTTATGATTTTTCTGATGTTTATCATAAGGCTGCCTTGGATTGTATTTTAAAACACTTCATTCTGCAGAGATCACTGCTACCTAACCCACATACCTGTGCTTTTAGCCCATCCTATTTGCTTAACTATTATCCATTCCTGCCCTGTTTCTGTGTACATACACACAGACCTGTAATTATCACTCCACCCTAGTACTTTGCCACAATCTTCCTCTTCTTTTCCATTTTTCCCTGTGTCTGAATACAGTTCTGTCATTATTTTAAACATTGTACACTCAGTTTTCCCCACATCCATTTTATTTTCCTTTGTGATACATTTTGCCAAAAGCTGTTTTTTCTATTTTCCTTGTTTTTTTTCTCTGGTCTCCGACATATACACACCAGCCTGTCGATTGGTCATTTCAAAGCTGTCACCTCAATTTCATTTCCCGCCCATTTCTCTCTATGTTTACCAGCTTCCAGCCGCCAGTAAAAAAATTGTTCCTGCCCTTTGATTGATTGTACTTGGCAAAGAAGGCAGGACCTCTGAAACGCATTGTACATGATCCCTTCACATTTTCCAGTGTATGTTGAAGACATATCTGACCTGCCTAGCAGTGGAATTTCATTTGAACTTTCCATCCACCCATTCTCTCATCCATCCATTCCTGGTCTTCATTCCATAGTAAATGTTGTCAAGGCTGCAGAATACTTGTATCCACCATCCTGAGCCAAGACTTCCTACATCATTAACTCTGGAGCGCCACCATCAGGAATAAATACTTTTTAACCATTTACATACCGGGCATTTTTACCCCTTCCTGCCCAGGCCATTTTTCAGGTTTCAGCGCTCTCACACTTTGAATGACAATTGCGCGGTCATACAACATTGTACCCAAACTAAAATGTTATCATTTTCTTCACACAACTAGAGCTTTCTTTTGGTGGTATTTAATCATCACTGGGGTTTTTATTTTTTGCTAAATTAACAAAAAAAGACTGATTTTTTTTTAAAAAAACACGTTTTTCTTTGTTTCTGTTATAAAAGTTTGCAAATAAATAATTGTTCTTCATATATGTAGGCCAAGATGTATTCTGCTATATGTCTTTGGTGAAAATAACCCAAATTAGGATGTATTTTTTAGTTTGTAGGAAAGTTATAGAGTTCACAAACTATGGTATAGATCTGAATATTGATCAATCCTGAAGTACTGACAGCCAATCTAATTTCTTGAGGCCCAAGAATGTCAGAACAGTACAGATATCCCCCAAATGACCCCTTTTTGCAAATTAGACAGTCCAACGTACTTCATAAGAGGCATGGTGAGTTTTTTGAAGGTGTATTTTTTTTGTCATAATTTTTCGGAAAATTAAAAAATTAAAAAAATTATTTTCACTATTTTCTTTTTACATACTGTCACCAGTACAGTACTGCACCATCATATAACTGGCATGGCGGTGATCAGGGACACTGACTGATTTTTTATTACATTTACATTTATTACATAATTTTTTATTACATTTTTTTCTTTTTTTTAAGATTTCTTTTTCATATTTCACTATTTCCAAAGTAGTACAATGTTACCATAGTAACATTGTACTACTTTGGGGAAGTGATCAGTATTTTTTTTTTTTTTTTTACACAATTTGCTTATAGCAAAGAATTACTTTGCTATAAGCAAGCATTTACCTGAATGACGTCGATTCATTCAGGTTTTTTTGGGGGTTTTTTTGTGCTTAGCTGTGATTTGGCCACAGCTAATCACATGACATGTGCATGTGATCGCTGTGACCATTCACAGCTAGACACTAGTATACAATGGATGGCATGAATGAAGCTATCCATTGTATACAACTGTCATGTGACCTGCTGTGATTGGTCACTGCAGGTCACATGGTACCAGCAACGGGGGCCGGTACTGAGATCTGTCATCGGCCGTGTTCGAGCTACACGACCGGTGACAGATCGCGCCACTGCGCAGGAGTGCGGGAGGACGTCATTTGGCGTCCACCCGGAAATCTACAGCCTTTTCCCGACTGCCAAACGGCTATTGGCAGGGCGGCTATTGGTTAAACATTCTATTGATTGTTTTTCATGTACCAAACTGAGAGCGCTGAGAGACTCTTCTTCTTTCTAGTACAATGACATGCGACCATGGAATTAAATGATTCTCACCAATGTACTTGTATGTAGGGGTGGACTGACCATTTGGAAACTCGGGCACAGCCCGAGGGCCCAGGGTCAGTAGGGGGCCCCATGAGATGCCCCTGGTACTTTTTTCATAGGCTATTTTAAGTTTGGGCAAGGACACAGGGTCCTATGATCCCCTATTGACCGGGGGCCCCATGAGTTGTCAGTCCACCCTTGCTTGTATGGTTGGATTCCAATCCATCAGACCATTGCTTGCAATGGAATTATGGACAATGAGGGCCATATGTGTTTCCACAGAGCTGGATGTTCAGCAAAAAAGCATCTAAGGATCCCAATTTGTAGCTATTTGCAGTGGTTGCAGATTCAACTCCATGTCAAATGTTTGGCTAACTGCTGCTTCGATATTCAATATATATTGATATTCTATTCTGGGAGTCTGTGGTGCTAGTATGAAAAGTGACAATCACCTGGTACAACCAGAGAAATACAATATTTTATTTTCCTAGTGAAGGTTAAAAAATGAAAGCTTGAACTTGGTTGCTATGGACAATACTACAATTTTCCTCCTCTTCCCTTTTTATAACAGGCTTCAACAGACATATGTAATTATTTTATTAGCCTGCAGAAGTGAAAAAATGTGCAGTGGTATTAGGATGTGAGGAAGATTTAAATAAGCTTATTATTCTATAATGCCTACCGTAGGAGCAAAGCTGTCACATTAAAGATTTTTGAACTATGCACTCTACTTCTCCTTAGCATTTTACACTTTATTCTCAATTTCTCATTGATGTTCAATAGGGAAAAGTACTTTATGTCCTGATCAGGCAGTCAATGTGCCTCCTTAAGCAGGTGCAGTTTTTTAGTATCTAATTTTTGTCCAAGGCACTGATGGATTTTAAAGAGCTCTTCAGACACAAGGTACATTTTGATGTCTTAGGATTCTTTGAAATATTTTTAAGGGCATGATCCTCCCAGTATGTGAACTTTTCTTTTATTACATTAAACCTTCAGCTAGCTACGTGAAACACTTACTTATTGAGTTATTCTTTAAAGTGGGTTTTTAGCCACAGAATGGGTCTTAAAAGTCTGACTCCTGATACAGCCAGGAGGTCATGGTGTGTTCACTTTATCCATCAGACTTGTTTTGTCTGCTATTCCCTTTCTTTTGGGCTGTCATTGTATAGTTTCCAGTCACTGCAAGAAGGAATGTTAAGGAAAGTACTTTTTTTCATCTTCAGGATATAATTGCAGTTCTTTAATATAAACTAGCAGAAGTAGAAAGAGTTTGAAAGTGTCTGTCAATAGTTTTGATCACACTCAGTTTAGGTTGTTTTGACCTGCCACCTCTTGGTGATTGACAGAAATAGATCTAGTGTGAACCTCTTAGTATCTCAGTTTTAGCATCACTTATTCCAAGTCTAAGTGTTTAAATAGAAACTGTGATCAAATTTTTTTTAGTTTTGTATATTATGGGGAAAGGTTAGAACTCTTTCCGAGGAGGATAGCGATGGGGAATGGAATGGAAAGAATTAGAATCTCTTTCATATTTATACTGATGAGCTTAGGGAGGAACACGAGAGTCCAAGAGTATTTACAGTATATCATCATAGAAGTCCAAAGGTCTTGAAGAAGTCAAGGTCAACAGGCCAGTAAGTATGGAAGGCTACAATGCTCCTCCTCCATCAGGACTTCAAATGCTAGTTTGAAATGAGAAATGGAATTGCATAGGTTATATTAAAGGTGATTCAGCATGGAAGTTGTCTTAATCCTTTCCTCCAAAAGTGCTTTAGCAGCTGGTTGTGTAAGAGGGAATTTGTAAATACAATGTACACCTGCACAGGTCCCATGATTTACACAAGCCATCTTAGTCCAAATAGTAGATTATTACCATGGAAAATTTCTAAACAAAAATGGTGCCATCTTTCTGGAAAAAAAGGCAGATAAAGTAATTGTCAAGGGGAAAATAGTGACCTCTTAGAGGTTATTAATACCTGTAATTGTTAAAACATAAAAGATTAGTTAGCATGTGTGCACTTAACATGAAATATCGAATATATCTAAGTCCACTTTGTGGTGTTCCTCAGACTGGATGATATGATATCATATATTACACAGCCTGTAACTAGCCTTAAAGCCTAATTCCAAAAAAAAAAAAATGTGACTCCCTTCTCTGCCACTCCCTTCATATATTATTTTTACATGACCTTCAACCTCCTCTGTGAGTGAACTAGACAGTTCAGTAAGTTAGATCAGTGCTCACAAACTGGATGGTGATTGGATGGTGACCACACTTTTTGAAAACTACTGGGGTTGGGGTCATGACTGCCTGTGCACTGGCTTTCGGGTTGAGTGAGGCTGGACATCATTTAATTTGACACTGAGAAGCTGTGGCTGGGCTTCTAAACCTTTATCACTGCATATTTTTGGTATTTAAGCCTTTACACAGTTTGCATTCATACTACTGAATATAATATGATACTGGATTGGTATGATACTGTTGATAATCTCCTTCATAAAACTGCTGGTAACCCATTCTTCAACTTTGTCACAGGATAGGTACCTAAAGAGCGAATTCAGATTTAAAGAAATACCATGTACTCCTTATCCATTACTCTATGTTTACTTTTGCTCTTTGTCTTGCATTTGTTTAACATTAGTTGTCTTGAAGCATTAGTCATGGTCTTTGTATCTCATGCAAGAGATAGAGATTGCAATGTTTCTCTATTTTCAAAGGGTTTTATTCTTGCTTTATTAGGTTTGTAGCTGAAAACACCAGCAACACAGATGTGATCACGCCTAATCAGTAATGGAATAGCTTCAGACAATTGAACATTTATTAATGCTTTCCCCAGTGGCATCCGACCCAGCCAAACAAATGGATTCAACAGCACATTCTTTGCAGCGGTTGAGGCGGGCGGACGGAATAACAGGTTTTCAATCCTCTATTCGGTTTGTGCTGCCAGAACAAAAGCAAAGTCCAAGAAATTCTGCTGCAAGACATAGCACATATCTTTATATTTTGAAGAAAAAAAAAATTAAAGTTCATGAATCAACAGAAGCCAAGAATTCTAAGGCAGAAAACAAAAACAGAGCTGATGATGTGTTTTTTTTTGGGCGGGGGGGGGGGGGGGGGGGGGGGAATACTAGCACATTTTTACAAGATGCACAGCAGGACCTGTTGTATGTCAACATTTGGATATGGTAGGGGGCAAAGTGCAATCATACGTGCAAAGAGCACCAATATATTATTTCAATTTATAGTAGAGATGTAAGGGATGTATGAAATCAGGGTGGTTGCAACAGAACATTGCACTTACATATACTAAGCCTATAATACACAGCAGGACCTGTTGTATGTCAACATTTGGATATGGTAGGGGGCAAAGTGCAATCATACATGCAAAGAGCACCAATATATGATTTCAATTTATAGTAGAAATGTAAGGGATGTATGAAATCAGGGTGGTTGCAACTGAACATTGCACTTACATATACTAAGCCTTTCCACTTTGCACTACCAAATAAAGATTATCAGTCTTATCCAAAATATTTCTTACATTTAAAGTGTATCCAAATGTAAAAACAAAAAATAGCATATTGATTTTTAGGGTTTATAGTTCATTTTGATCTGGTAAATCCTGCAAATAACATACTTCCTGTCCTAGGATGGCTACACTCACTACACTCATGTCTAGGAATGCTGAACTTCAGGCTAGACATGTCTTCTTCTCTTCATTGCCATTACATACAGGTGGGATGATTCGTAGTTTACAGAAGAACTATAACATTGATTGTGCTTTTAGTTTAACTCTCAGAAAATGACAAGGACACTGCATTTTTGGCAAGATCTACTGCTGGGTACTCTGAAAATGTTCTTAGCCTAAAAAATGAAAACTAATGTAGCCACTGCATCTAAGGATGAATAAGCTTCAATATAATGTTTTTGTTGTTGGACAATGATTACCTAAAAATATTTTTTTTTCTTCCAATCTGAGTTTTATTGATTTTCAGAAAAACAAGGTGTACAGAACATAAGAAAGGGGAAGAATAAAGAATATAAAGAAGGGGAGGAGTACAGATTACATCATATAAACATATAATAGTGAGAGAAACATGAACATAGAACCCCAGCTTGTCTCAAGATTGCATTGCAGCTGCCATTTAGTGGTGGCAATCATGGTCCAGATTCTAAAATTGAAGCACCACACTGAAATATTAGAGTCCAAAGTATGATTTTATTCAAAACATCATTTGGGAATAAGAACCAACATGTTTTAAGTGCCACACAACACCATCAATCCATTAATCCTTAGCAAAGGTAAAAAGCAACACAGCTGTGATCATAGAACCCAAGCTAGTGTCAACGTCTTACAAAGCCTAGGTGTCTCAATCTAAATTGATACACCTTTTCTATCTGAGCACCAGGTAATGCTTGGTGTATGTCAATAACTATTGCTGACTGCCTTATTATAATCTTCACATCTAAAGAGACTTGAAAAGAATATCACAATTAAATTAAATTAAAATCCCATGTGTGTTTCTGTTTAGTAATGCAGATGGCATTGGCTGCCTCAATTTCCCACTTTTACCAGCAAACGTACATAAGATTTCAGGCTTTTCTCTGCTCATGAAATATGCCTCTGTAGCTTTTTATTTTAAAATTTATATTATACTTTATATAATGTCCTATACTAGATGAAGACAGACCTTAGCTCCCCAATCAAAGTGAACGACATATTTAGAAAAGTGTGGGTGGAGGACCTCTTTCTGTACCCAAATAGGTAGAGAATTGACATTAAAAATACAAAGCCCCATTACTGTACAGAAATAATTTTAGCAGCTACTTTTATATGTTTTGAGAAATGTACTCTACCTATAATTTGTTTTCCTGGCTAGATTTCCTTGCTTGAGATGACGCTTGCAAAAGGTCAACACAAAATATTACCGTGTTTATATGTCACTTTATTACTAAACCACAGTTTTGATTTTTCTACTCTCACAAATATCTGCTCAATTTGTTTAGCTACCATAAAGTGATCTGTCTTGTGAATTAATCTTTTATTTTCCCCTAAGACTTCATAAGAAGGTGTGCATTTAAGCTCATCTATTTCATCTTTTTGGTAGACAGTTTTGTGACTCATTAATAGCTTTTCACCAGTCAGCTCTCAAGAGTTGGGTGTTATAGCGACTCTTGGTGTAGGCAGCTCCTCTGAATAATAATACAATATTTCTTGTTAAGCCTCATCCAGATGAGATGGATAGATGTGAGATTAGTCACAACAAGTGTCAGAGTTCTGTACTTGATGGTGAATGATGTTTATTTCAACCATTCTATTTATACACTGTTTAGAAAAATTAGCAGCTATTGATGTTCTATTTTTTTTTAACTATGTGCATTTTATGCTAAAATAAATAGCAACATCTCATCCAAATGGGGGGGGGGGCTAAATTAAACATGGCATTTAAGTATTGAAAAGAAACTATAACAGGTTCTCGGTTAGTTTTGTTTTATATGTTTTGTTTATATTTTTTAAATTGTTGTTTTATATCTGTTTATTTTATGTATGCAATCTCTATTTTACAAATAATATTTATTGGCAAAGGATTCCTAGAGCACTATGGTTTAACCAGGTAGACAGAACAGCAGTAGCAGCCTGCATGTTGGCTGGATTTGTCTAATTTAAATGTTGCAGTTGGCTGAATATAGATTACAAAGGACAATGACATTTCTTGATATCATTACTTGTATAATGCCAACTATTCACATTTGGAAAGTAAAACCTGTATATGCCCTGCTGTGACAATAGTAGATAATGAACTGTCTGCCTTTGACATTCATAGGAGGCACAGCGGGTACGTCTGTGACTCCTATGGTATCATTATGTATTGTGTCCTTTTGGTGTCAGTGAAGTTGACATGCACATCAAAATAGAGTTTATTTAAAAAGCTGTGCTACCTGTAAAAAAGACTTGCGTTCTACTGATATTTGATCTTCTTAAGGTCTACTATGAACTGGTCAATATTGTTGACTTTGTTTCTCCATCTAGCAGTCAGTTTTGTGTTGATAACAAAGAGCCAGAATCTCAAAGGTGGCATCCAAAGCCAATCTTCAAATTTTCACTTCTCCCTTGTGCACTGACACATAGGAGCTTTTGTTTGAGCCAACATGTATGAGCATACACGTCCACGTACATTGGTATCAAGCTGCTTATTTAAAAAAGATCCTGCTGTGTGGTAAATGCTGGATGTTTTTCAGCTTCCCCATGATCCATGTTCCTGTGGTCCTGCTTTTGCTGACTGATCTTCCATTGCTGACCCAGCTTGTTCCTAACCTTGTTCTGTGGATTCTGGATATTGACCTCGGCTTGCTACTGACTATTATTATTATACAGTTTTTATAAAGCGCCAACAGTTCGCTCAGCGCTGTACATTACAAAGGGGGACAGAACATGTGACAGAACAATACCAATACAATGCAAAACATGAGGGGATTGAGCGCCCTGCTCTTTCGAGCTTACAATCTAGGAGGGAGGGGATAGTGGTACAGGAGGAGATAGCTGTGGGGGATGGAGTGGTAGGAAGAGTGGAGGAGGTCGGCAAGTTAGCAGGAGGTGGGGTAGGCTTCCCTGAAGAGATGGGTTTTCAGGGTGCGCCTAAAGGAGAGGAGAGTAGGTGATAATCTGATGGGTTGGGCAGGGAGTTCCAGAGGATGGGTGACACCCTGGAGAAGTCCTGGAGGCGGCCATGGAAGGAGGAGACCAGGGAACTAGGGAACCAGTGCTTGCTTCCCCAGCACTGACCTCAAACTTCTACTGAGCCTTGCTCTGCCTGTTTCCCTGGTATTGACCTTAGTCTGCTTTCTGACTATGCTTCTGTCTCACCATGTATGACCCTGGCTCACCTTAACAATGTACCTGTCCATGGCAGTCAGCTTCTATCAAGCTACCGGCAACCGTGCTTCTTTGAGCCTTGTACCTCTGTCACCATATTCAGGGATACTCCGACTGGAGTCGCAAGAGTAGCCCTGTCGTCAACTCGGCCTCCGACTGAGGTGCGTGACAGGTTAATTTACTGAAAAAGGTAGAGGTCCTTTTACCTAACAAGTGAATGTTTACTTTGTAAAGTGAATGCTAGTAAATATGATTAACCTATGTTTACAATGAATACTTAATCATGTGTTAGCAAATATCCTTTTTCTTTTTTCAAAGATGATTGGGTGTTCAAAGTGAACACAGGTTCAGATTTTTTACTAACATTTACCTTTTAAAGTTCACATTGATAAATAAATTCCATCAAAATTATGTAGTTAAATCTCAAACACACATGCTAACTAACTACAGAATGTGTGTGCAATCAAATTGATTAGGCTAATTTTATATTTTTGCTTATAATGTGGTCTTGTTCGTTTTGTTCATCTCTAGCTAACTTCAGGAAAGAAGTACCATTAACCATTAAAGTGAAATTTTCATTTTTATAATACTTTTTTAGAAAAGTTATTTTATTAGCTTGAAAAAAATATGTTATTATATAAGAGATTACAAGGCCGAAAAGCTGCCGATTCACTGCTGCGACGGAGAGGATCAGAGTGAGATAAGCTGTTTATAGAAAGACTTAGAGGAGTTAATTTCTTTTGCTTGTTAAGAATACATATGTAAATTCTCCATAACCTAGCTACAGGTCCACTTTGAGATTGTTTGACAACATAATGAACCTACAATTTTATATATACAGCAAATAATAAATGGGACTTTAGTTTAAACACTCAAACCACCATATATGAAACCAAAAAGATATAGATCTGAAAAGTATTTATTCATCCATGTTAGAACACTATGAGAGAAACATCCATTTGCTTTAAAAAGACACTGATACATACAACAATTAAAATGCACATAAAGACAACCTCAGTTTGCAAAGCAACATATGCTTATTGTGCATAAGAATGTATTACACCAATATTTAAGATCAACACATTTGATGTTAGTTCTGCTTCTTCTGGACTTTCATGCATGCTGGTACCCCCCAAAAAACTAGAATCAGGTCAGTACTCCAACTTCTGGTAAAAGATATTATACATTTCTCCTGCCAGATCAAACAATGCTAAATATACTTATCTATTCATAATTTCAACTGGTGGCAGATAAGTATATATGGAGTTGTTTCAGAGCTCTACTGTAAAATTTAGGTCAAAATGAGCTTGTTTTAAAGCTAATTTACTGTCTATTATGTCTGGATCATGTCTGGAGCTGTGCTTTCAAATATAATTAAATTCAAATTGGGCATAGGCAGCAAAAACTATATCATCAGAAGTTACTTTCAGTCAAAACCAAATGTCAGTATTGTCAGTAAATGCAGAGATGTAGCTTGCTAGACTTACAAACATGTGCTTGATGGGAACTTGATTGGATTTTTGGCTAAGAAAACCACAATCATTGATTAACTGTCAAAATGGCCCTAGATCTGGGTTTAAAAAAATTACTGACAGGAAGAAATAAACAGCCTTATGCAAGGAGTAAAGTGCTAAGTATGCAACAACCGACAGCAATTAATCAGAATTCACTTTACTAGGGGTGTGGGTGACCATCCAAGTACCTGAATGCATTCCACTGAGCTTCTACTGGATCTTCCTCTCTTTTCCACTGGCACTGACTTCCTGTCATTAGTAGCAATGACCAAAAAGAATTCCTGGAATGATCCTACTGCCATAGACTGGGTAGCCCAAGGTGGCACCGATTCCCATGCTACAAAAAGTAAAGAGGCAGCAGCCGAATTGGAACAGTTTGCCTGCATTCCAGCAAAGTAGGGAAAACATTTCTAAAGTTTTAGTCACATCCCTTACCTGAAAACCTGAATCCTGGAGCAATCTTCACTGCAGTGATGCCTTTCCTCTTCCTGTCTCCTGCAATGGTTTGGAATTAGCAATAACCAGAATCCAGTACATGTCCAGAAAAACAATGGCACAGTATTGGCTGTCTTCCCAACCAGCCTCCACATGCCTTTGGAAAGATAAGGTGAATTGAATCCTACACTTAAAAAGCTTGCAGAGGTAGCTCTCAAAATTCCATAAAATCTGGCATGGATTGCTTCATGACCATTTCCTAGAATTATCTACCTTAATCATGAATAGATTTATATGGACTATAGTCCCCAGGATAGATAGTTGAACTGATCCACTTACCATTTTACATTTGTGTTTACTGTTAAGTATGCTTGAAAAAAAAAAGAAGAAAACTCAGACCACAGCTACCTCACAAGAATTAAAACATTCTTTATTGTTTACACTTCCTTTTTTTCCAATTCCCAACTATAATACTTTTATTATTTATTTTCATGATATATTTTAATACTGTACTCTCTGATTGCACTTTAAGTCTTTGTAAGCTTTTCTGTAATCAGCACAGTTAATTTTGACATAAAATTTTGATTTTGTTTTAGTCATAGTCCTTTGACTAAAATGCCAATTTAGTTTTAGCCGTATTTTAGTCATTTGAATTATTTTGGTTTTAGTTGTATTTTAGTCATTTGAATTATTTTGGTTTTAGTTGTATTTTAGTTGACTAAAATCTCCAGCACATTTTAGTCAGCTAAAATCTCCAGTATATTCCAGTAATCTCCAGGCATCAGGCAGAAATAGGGAGCCTGAATCTTCTAGCCACTACAGCTTGTTGATAGAGTGAAAGGACTGGGAATTTAACAGACAGGCGGAACTCCCAGGAAAGTTCAGGTGGGCAAGTGTCCCTCCTTCAAATTTTCGTTCCGTTTTTGTTTGTTGATGAAAATTGGAATTTGATTTTCGTCATAGTTTTCATCAAGTGACTTAATTCTAACTTTATTTTAGTTTTCATCACTGAAAACATGCAGCTGACAAAAACTATAATGAAAATATTTTCATCAATTAAATTAACTTTAGTAATCAGTAGATGGAAGGCCATACTTCATCTTTCCAGATACTGTAGGTCACATTGCTTTTTGTTTTTTTTTACGGTCAATGTCTGTTGATTATCCCTTTATCTTAAACTACAAAGCTGTAAGTTGTGAACTTTTCTTTTCCTAAAAAAAATCTATTGGTCAAAAAAGGAATCCACTTTACTGAAAACTGACTAGTCCAAAATAAATTATTATTGGCTGCTCTAATACATACAGTACACTTGGCACCTAGTGTATTGGTCCTTACATTGAATTTTAAAGAAGCTCTAACTGTTTCCCGTGGTCTTTGAAAGCTGAATTACCTAAATAGCATGGCAGCATATTCAGTGCCTGCTATTATTTCTCTGTGTGTAACTGTCCTATAGCCTGACACATGCTTGAACTCTTTCTCAACTCTAAGTAACTGCATAAGCAACTCTCCAGTGCTTTAAAATTTGACTATCAACTTAATAAAACACCCTGAGAAACTGTAGATTTGATCTTGAGCAACTAAATTCTGCTCACTACCAGTCCGAATTGAATTTCTAGGCAGTGTGAAATGAAAACTGGGAATAGAGAGAAAATATATAGATATTCCCTGGTTTATTCTTAAAAGGAGTATGCAGGAAGAACAGGAAAGGTAGTAGAAAAGGATATATTTGAAGAAATTCTGTATGGGACCAAAGTGAAGTATGTAGGGAAGAAGGGCTAAAATTAATGCCATAGACCTTGTTCTGACTCAAGTTAAAGCAATTTTTTAAATGGATAGAATAAAATATAAAAGTCCGCAGAGTGACAGATAAGGTATAAAAATACAGAACAGAAACTAAAAAGAGAATCAGTGTGACCCCAAAATGTTAGAACATTTTTGGCTTTTTATCTTCTCACCATCTCATGAAGCCTTATTCTACAGAGTTTTGGTGTGCTGGTGACAATTATTATCATCTCTTCAAAACATGACATTTCTGATTGCAACAAATATGCAATCAAAGTTTTTAAATGTATTGTTTCCATCATAGTAATTCTACAATCATTCTTTCTGTTTGGAATCCAAAACATTGGTATAGAGTTACCTAATCTAATCAGTGTGATTTATTGGACCTTTCCATCTTGTATGCACTGGATGGCCACCATGATTGATACTGGTCATGTGTGTGTTGTTGATGATGCAGTTAGCAATACAAAGAAAAGCAGACCAATGCCTCAAGGTGTTATCAACAGAGGGACACTATAATACATTATTATCAAGTGACTATAGGGCTTACAGTGTTTGTGTAAGATATGGGAAATTATCTTAAGATAACAAGTTTAGCAGGAAAGCTTGAAACTGATTTCTGTTGGGACCTTGTATTTGAATTTCTGTCATTTCTGGAAAAATATTCAGGTTAAATATATATAAGGTAGCTGTTTTTTTTGCAAAAAGATTTGTATTTCTGTCTATGTAGTTTTGGGATTTACACAGCCCCATCAAGCACTACAGCCAGGTAGACTTGCCTATGTCTGCTGGCTAGACAGGGAAAAAGCATTAGTAAACTGCTAAGGTCATCTCTCTGCTCACACATGGGGGTTGATTACTAAAAGGATATAGACTGTTCACTTCTGAAAGGAAATTTGCACTTTTTAGTGGAATTTTTCCCAAAGCTTAGTGTATGAGGTGAAGCCCTGCTGACTTTCATTATCCAATTATGTGCAAGCAAAAATGCTGCACTTTTTGGGGTATTCTTTACAAAGGGAAATTTTACAGCATTCACTAAGCTCTGTGGAAAATTCTCTAGCAAAGTACAACTTCACTTCACTTGCAAAGTGAACAGCTTTTCCCTTTAGTAAGTCAACCCCTTGGTATCAGCACATTTGCCTGCAGAACACATGACTGGCTGCTAGTGATGTTCTTTTCCCAGTCTGAGAGTAACTACAGAGGGCATTGCAAGAGGCTGATAATATGTTTAATCAATGTACTTTATGTAAAAAAATACATTTAATTAGGTATTGAATGTAAGATTTACAGTATGTAAGAATAGATGCATACATTTGTTTCTTTTATATCTGCCTAAAGTTTAGCTTAAACACATCAATATGCATGCATAAAAGTATTGTATTAATAATATTTTGATGACAACTGACATTATAGGATGGTGTCTCGCCTCTAGAATCAATGACCATTTGTAAAGACCCAAAGAGTGACTCAAATCACGGCAAATTCTGAAATAAGGCCATACATTATACCTATTTCTTTTTTATACCAAAAGAAAATTGTTTCATTCCCCCATCAACACCAGCCAGTGTTGATGGGGGAATCTTTCCCGCAGCTCTATTGTGTTCTGCCGACAGAGCCCTCTCCCTGCGAACAGAACACAATGATCACTGCTAAGTTTAAGATGCTGGCAGTGATTGAAAGAACAACTTCAGTACAACCTGCCCATAGATGGATCAAATCTTAGCCTGTCCCCGAGGAATCAGTCAATATTTGATCCATCTATAGCCAGCTTTAGAACAAGAGAAACATGTTTGGGTAGTTGTAGAGAGTTAGAACCTGTGTTAGGTCTTAATTGTTGTAGGTGCCCTCACTGGGAAATTTGTGTCCTGAAGATGGACCAACACATACAGCAAAAAAAAATGCCAGATGTTCTAACCTTTCTCCAATCTTAATCTAAATCTAATCTAAAGATTAATGCACTAGGCTCTTATTGCATTGCTGTTTATTAACTCACTATTGCACCCTGGATGGTCTCAAGACATTTGTTTGGTTTTTGGTTTTTGGTTTTGTTGCGTATGTAGACTATTATGATTAAGGTGATTGTAGCCATTAGTGATGAGCAAACTGAACTTGCTTTGGTTTGCGGAAGGATACAAAAACCCAGCATGAAATCAAAAAATGTCAAAGCACTGAACCCCAATGAAGGCTATAGGAGACCAATCTTGTAATTTTTTTCTGGCTTTTTTAAGGCCAAATTTCAAACCAATGGTAAAAAGGGCATGGTTATCCAGGAACATATATCAATGCAAACAAAAAAATACCTTTTAGTAGGGAACAGTGATGTTTGTCCTTCTAGAACTTCTAGAACACAGGATCTCTGGAGCTCAGTCACGTAACATCGTGTTCTTGGTCACCTCTCTTACTAAGGCCCTTTTCCCCCAATTAGTCAGTTTGGCTGGGTGATCAGCTCTTGGAAGAGATCTGGCTGTGCCAAACTTCTTCCATTTGAGAATTATGGAGGCCACTGTGCTCTTGGGAACCTTCAGTGCAGCAGAAATGTTTTTGTAGACTTCCCCAGATCTGTGGCTTGTAATAATCCTGTCACTGAGCTCTGCAGGCAGTTCCTTTGACCTCATGGATTTTGCTCTGATACAGTATGCATTGTTTGCTGTGTGGCCTTTCATAGAGAGGTGTGTGCCTTTCCAAATCATGTCCAATTAATTTAATTTGCCACAGGTGGACTCCAATCAAGGTATAGAAACATTCCAGCAAAATCAAGAGAAATGGGAGGCACCTGAGCTAAATTTCGAGTGTTGTTGCAAAGGGTCTGAATATAAAAAGAGTTTTGCTGTCGAACCAATCACAACAAAATAAAATAATACTGTGAATAAATTCTCACTATTAAAAATAAAGAAATAAATAAACACCTCCCAGCCCTTCACATCCCACAAAATTAACACACCTAATTACATCATAAATAATTGCTCATAAAACATAAAAAATAAATAACATAAAAAGTACTAAAACCCAAGTGCAAATATATATACATCAGAAAAAAGGCTGCCTATATATCAAATCCCTAAATAAATAATACTGATCTTTTGTTTATTTATGGATTTGTTATATAAGCAGCCTTTTTGCTGATATTTATATATTTACACTTGGATTTTAGTACTTTTTAGGTTGTTTTGTTTTATGAGGTATTATTTATGATGTAATTGTGTTTATTTTGTGGGGTGTAAAGAGCTGGGGAGTGTTTATTTATTTGTTTGTTTTTTTGTTTTGTTTATTGAGTATTGATTCACAGTACTCTATTTAGTTGTGATTGGTTTGGCAGTGCAATACTTGTTTATCTTTTTTGTTCTAGGTTTATGTGGGAACACAATTGGTATTGCAGCAGCCCCCAATAATTGCTACTGTGTGTAAAAACTAATTTCTTCAGGGAAGCCTATCCTGCCTCCACCTAACAACTGAGCTTTAAATCTTCTATTGGCTCATCCCTCACAGTTTTTATACTATTATACCACTAGTCCCACCCTATTAGATTGTAAGCTCTTATGAGCAAACTCCTCATAACTTGTTGTATTACATTGTATTGTAACTGTAGTATCTCCCTTTATATTGTAAAGTGTTGCGCAAACTGTTGGCTCTATATAAATCCTGTATAACAATAATAATTATCTAAGCATTAAAGGGGGTAAATTCAAAAATCAGTTTCAATTAGAGCGAAAAATCCAAGGGCAAGGATGGACATTTTTTGTTAAATCTAATGGGAACAAGTAAATTTATAATCCTTGAGTTGGCTACCAGCAAGAAAAATTTTAATTAGTCTTACATGCATGCAATTTTCAAAGTTATTCTGCAAATAAAACATTCTATAATAAGAAATAATGTTTGATGTAATCTGGAGATAACATGATACTCATACAAAACGCTGTTCAAAATTAGTCAAGTCCATGGAGCACCATCGAATGGTCAGAAAAGAGATTTTTATACTTTCTCAACCGAAGGTTCGAACAATATTCTATGGGTGTAAGCTTAAAGTAGAACTAAAGGCAAACCTTTTTTTACTAGTTTTGGGTAGAATGGAGAAGGATTAGAACATTTGTCAGTTTTTTTTTATTGCAGTCTTTACCTCTGTTCACCCTCTCTATTAGTGATGTTTACCATAATCAACAAAAGTGAATGTAAAAGAAAATCCCAAATTTTGGGTTGACCTCAGAGCAGGAATAGTGAAGATATCTTACAATGGAGACACTAGTTTTGGTGACCCTGGTGACCAGAATCAGGGATTTTTTCTCACTTTCTATTTTGGCTATGAGACAGAAAATGAAGTGAAATTTCCCTAATGGGGCACTGATGGCAAAAATAAACTTTATAGGGGTTATATTCCTACCTTACTTGATCTAAAAAGATAAAAAAAAAGTTTTGCCTTTTGTTCTTTTTTAAACAAACCTCTCAGGCTACACACATGGAAGAAGAATATATTTGAAATATATCTTAAAAATATTCTTTCCAAATATATTGACAAATATTTTTGAAATGCGTGTTGAAATGTGTTTTTATTACAAAATATATGACAAATATTTTTAAAAATACATTTCAAATATACTGTATGTCTTTAAAAATACAAATCTACATTTTTGGAATGCATTTACAAATATATGTAAACATATATGTTAAAATGACTTTTTATATGTTTAAAAAAAATCTGAAGAATATATTTTAATAAATATATTTTTTAAAATATCTTTTTTTAAATATATTCTTCAGATTTTTTTTAACATATATAAAAAAGTAATTTTAACATATATTTTTACATATATTTGTAAATGCCTTCAAAAAATGTAGATTTGTATTTTTAAAGACATACAGTATAGTTGAAATGTATTCTTAAAAATATTTGTCATATATTTTGTAATATAAATGCATTTCAGCATGCATTATATACATATATATTTATTGATATATATTTGTAAATATATTGAATATGGCCAAAATTGTAGCATTTCAAATATATGTCAATATATTTGGGAAGAATATTTTTAAAATACATTTCAAATATATTTTTCTTCCATATGAGTAAATTCAAGTTTGGCTTTGAATGTTAGGGTTTACTTCTTTTGCATCACATGATATACTTCACTTTTAGTGAACCTCTGCCTGTCACTTTATCAGGGGATCAAATTGGATGGGTTTATTTGGGTGGTGTGCAGGTTAGAGAATATATTCTTCTCTCAGTACCACATGATTCAACAGCAAACCTGTTGGACCATGTTAACATGAAAAACATTCCATAATAGAACCTTATCCAAGAGCACCCGGTGGCACTGATTACAGAGGTAAAGCAAGAAGAAAACACAACTATAGAATGCACAATGGAAAGTCAGAATCTGTAAACCCATTTCAGCAAATACATCTAGCAGATTGAAGCTATGATTATACTTTGACTGTGCCTGTTGATATTTTTAACCATGCCAAGCATGAAGCTGTAGATATCAAAGTAATGTGCACTGTATCGTTTTTCTGTACTTAATTAGTAAAAAAACACATTGATTTAAAAAAATTTAAACTTTAAAATAAAACTTTTCTATCCAGCAGGACACTGACCTCAGTCAAATATTTTAATCCTCGAAGATGTTATTAATCCTTGCAAATGTTATATGTGTTTTCCTGGCCTCTCCATACTTCCTTTAAAGCAGATAATAGATTTCAGTAGCTTGGCTTTGTTCCCTAGTATAGACCTTTCAAATTTTAAGAGCTAACTTAAGATAAAGTCATAAACCGGAACAAAAATCACTTTAGACTTTTCCTGACATTTAAATGTAAGCATATGTAGATAAAAAAAGATTCCCATTTAATTTTGTATTATTTAAAAACACTTTATTAAAAAATAGGAATCCAATCTGCAGTTGTGCTAGCATCCTGTATTCAATCAAAGAAACACAGCGCCTCTAAGTGTGCACCGTGAAGGTATTTAATAGAAAGATAAGTAGTAACTCACATCTTAGAATTTAAAAACAGGCTCATGGGTAAGAGGGTGAAATGTCTATAGTCAGATGTTGTTGTTTGACTGATCCAGAGAGGAGATCAATTGAGTCCGCCAATAGGTGGTGCTGTGCATGTGCAACATGGATAGTAAGCCTGGTGGAATCTCCAAGGTGTCTGCCAGCAGATGTTGCTGTGCATATGCAGCATAGATGGTGAAGCCTGGCAGAGTCTCCAAGATGTCTGGGATCAGCACGTGTGGCGTCTGACGTCATCAAAATGTGACGCGTTTCTGAGCATGTGTAGGACGAGAGTAGTCCAGGCACGCGCTTTCATCAGGCAGGACTGCTACACCATGCACCTGTTATCCCTTTTGTATAGCATCCCGTATTCCCCTGTACAACAGCATTCAAAGTGGGAGGGTGGGGAGAGGGGAAGGCTGCATGGTTGGCTGATCACTCAGCTACATCACCAACCTGGTCTCAAAATATCAACCAAACCACTCTCTTCGATCCTCCCAAGACCTACTGCTCTCTAGTTCCTGTGTCATCTCCTCCCATGCTCGCCTACAGGGCTTCTCCAGAGCTTCTCCCATCCTATGGAACTCCCTACCCCAATCTGTCCGGCTGTCTCCTAATCTATCCACCTTTAGACGATCCCGAAAAACCTCTCTCTTTAAAGAAGCCTATCCTGCTTCTACCTAGTAAACCACCATTTATTTCCTCCATCAGCTCATCCCCCCACAGCTATTACCTTTTGTATCACTCAACCCTTCCTGCTAGATTGTAAGCTCTAACAAGCAGGGCCCTCTGTGTCCTCTTGTACCAAATTGTATTGTAACTGCTATGTCTACCTTCATTATATGAAGCACTGCACAATCTGTTGGTGCTATATAAATACTGTATAATAATAATCACTCTCTAGTGTATTGCATAGTGCCTTTCCTTTAAAAAATGGAGCTTGCTGGTTGGAAGAGAGAGCACTGAGATGACCTAATCAGTGAGCTTCTGCTCCATCATTATTCAGTTTCAGTCACCCTTGATCAAACTATATTGCTGTGACTGCAGTGGAGAACAGTAAATGGTCAAGACCTGACTTTGGTTTATAGCAGGAAGTCTTGGATAGAAAAGTGAACAGAACTGCATTTTTGGCAGGTTAAACAGTTCATACATTTAGCTATTTGCCCACACTTACTCTTTAACCACTTCCCATCCGGCCCATGTACATAAACGGCTGGACGGGAGCAGTGCCAAAGCGAGTATAAATGGCCCCAACATTCACTGCCTGTGCGCGCTTCCTAGGAGCACGCACCACCGCAATCCAGTGCCCGCTAAACGCTGATCGCTGTATGGGACCTCTGTGTGAGGTCCCGATCATGTGATCACTGATTGGTCAATCAGTGATCACAGGAACAATAGTAAACAAGATGTCACTTCTAACATCACTGCTTGCTACTTGTGAAATCTGTGAATGATCACAGAGGTCACATGGTACAAGGCTATTCACAATAGCCTTGTACTATGTGACAAGATGTGACCAATCACAGCTCTCACAGTATTTCTCAATGGCTGCAAGAATGCAGCCAGAGAGAAGGAGAAATTATTGCTTTTTACAGCCTTTATGGGTGTAAAAGCAATCAGTGTAAAAAAAGAAAGAAAATTTTTCATCACCCCCCACAAGTAGTACAGTGTCACTATGGTGACACTACTGCTAGGGAGACAGTATGTTAAAAAAAAATCATAAATAATAATATAAAAAAATAAAATTAAAAAAATGTTTTTGAAAAATTATAATTTTTTGTTATAAACTAATTTGGGTTATTATTTTTTTTACTAAAAAGATGGCTGAATACATTTTGGCCAAGATTTAGGAAAAAAGATTATTTATTTGCAAACTTTTATAAAAAAAAACTATTTTTTTCAAAATGTTAAAAAAATAAAAATCCCAGTGGTGAATAAATACCACCAAAATAAAGTTTATGTCTCTAAAAAATGCTAAAAAAATCATATGGGTACAGTGTTGCATGACTGTGCAATTGTCATTCAAAGTGTGATAGCACTGAAAGCTGAAAATTGGCCTGGGCAGGAAGGGGGTGAAAGTGTCCAGACTTGAAGTGGTTAAAGGCTAACATTTGCTAAAGTATTGTGTAATGAATATAACCCAGGTCTATTTTACTGTAGTAAAACTGAGATGAAGTAAACCAATGTTCACTTCAAACAACATATGCAGATGAATTAAATAAATAAATAAAAAGGTACATTGAAAAAAAAATCAGCACAAGGGATGGAGTTTACATTTAATGAGAAGTGTACCTTGTGTAGGTGCAGGCTGTTCTAGTTTAAATCTGAAGTACTCTGCCCCCCCCCCCCATACCCTTGCAGCTGTAATCTTCCAATGCTGGGTCAGTACACGTTTTGGACACAAGTCATCGTCAAGAATGCTGATCATGCCCACCCTTTCTGCCCCCTTCTCCATTCATAGAAGCTGTACTATAGCTTTAGTGTATAGAAAGTGCTCTATTAATGGACGACTGAAAGATGAATGAAGGGTCCACCTCCTCCATTCATATATTACTTTTCATTCATGGAAGCTATAGTACAGCTCCTATAAATGGAGGGACAAAAAGGGCAAGCATAGTTGGCATTCTTGATGAGTGTCTGTGACAGGTCATCACTTGCCACTTCTCTTTAAAAGTACGTACTGCCTCTTGAGCTGAGTTTTTTTTCATTAATAAACTAAACTGAGGTTTTAACATTTTCCCATTTTATAAGACTTGAAAATGGAAAGTCATGTGAGACATTTATCTTGGAAGTTTAAAAATAAAAGAGCATGCCTGGTTTAGGGTTAGGGTAAGTAAGGCATTGGTAAAAGAAAGTAGGGTGAAGGAATTGTCAAAATAAATTTGCTAGGTTCTTTTTAGGCGTAGTTGAAATATGTTGAAATGAGCAGAGGATTTACCCTAAGTAGCTTGATAAATAAGCAAAAATACTAAAAAATATTGGCTAGTAAGGCTCCGTGCATACTCGCTTAAACAAATAATTGCTTCTACAGCAGTTTTGTGTTTTGACGCTGTGTTATCCTATGTGTCCATGCATATTAGGACAATTAGAGGCATATTTTAAGTTCAACGTTTAGAGTCAGGAAGAAAAAAACTTTTGGCTTGTGTTTTTGATTGGCTCTTTTTGGCAGAAAGATACGCTAAACTTTCCTAAGCTCGCCTAAACTGTGTACAAAACCACTCTATATCAGTGTTATTTTCTGCCAAGGGTCCAGTGTGTATGGAGCCTAAATTATGGCAAAATAATCAATCTTGGCTTCACAATTCTGCATATGATCCTATAAAAAAATTAGAAAATACAGCACTATAATAAAATATCCTATACTATAATGAAATAAAACATTAACATTAACCAAAATATTGTTCAAACCAAACTACGGTAATCAAAACAGTGCAAAACAATACATGACAAAATGGTCCACAAAGAGAAAAAAAAATAATTGATGGCTTATCTTATCGATAAATGCAGTGCAATGAAAAAATCCTCAAAAATCCTTGTGATCTTCTATTATAAAACATGCTCTCTTACCCAAAGTGTCCCAACCCAGTGGAGGAATCTGTCCCCTTGGTTATATCCTTACTACTCCATAATAGAAATGATACAACTGAGAGTTTTCTCCAACTGATTGGGAAATTTGGTTAAAGGAGAACATTTTATAATTTTTATTATATATGTTTTATTTCACAATGATTCAATGTAGCAGCCTGTTTAGAATTATTTTGCTTGGGTAGGCAGCATAGAAACATTTTCTGAGATTGTTTTTGGAACTGAATATGTTCTGTAGAGTATTTCTACATCCAGCAGATGCACACTACATAGAAAAGAGTCCTTGTGCTTACACGTCCCACTTAATACACCTATTATTGCCATTTATTTGAAGAAAGCCAGGTATTAATATAATTACAGAGAGAAATGCAATTATTAATATAATTAGAGAAAGCCAATAATAAATATAATTACAGAGAGAAAGCCAATTATAACTATTAAAGCAGGTTTCTTTAATGTATCCCACATGGAAGAAAATAAATTTGAAATGTAATTTAAAAATATTCTTCCAAAGTATATGACATATATTTGAAATACTACAATTTTGGCCATATTCAATATATTTCAAAATGTATTTCAATAAATAAATATATATATATATATAATATATACAAATCTGGGGAATATATTTAAAAATATATATATTTTTAAAAATATATATTTTTTAAATATATTCTTCAGATTTTTTTAACATATAAAAAAGTCATTTTAACATATTTTTACATATATTTGTAAATGCATTCCAAAAATGTAGAGTTGTATTTTTAAAGACATACAGTATATTTGAAATGTATTTTTAAAAATAATTATATATATATATACATATATATCCATTCAGTCATATCCGACCCTTGGCGATTGCATGGACCGTCACTCGTAAGCGACTTTTTCCATGAATTCTCCTATTTTGCAGGGTACGTTGCCAGGTCTTTCCCCAACCCCTACCATGCAGGAGATCCCGCGTGGCCAGGGATGAAACTAGGACAATTTAGACAGGAGCCAATTAACCTACCAGCATGTCTTTGAATTGTGGAAGGAAACTGGAGTACCTGGAGGAAACCCATGCGAACACAGGGAGAACATGCAAACTCCATGCATGAGGTGCCATGGTTGGGAATTGAACCCATGACCTAATTACTGCAAGGCAGAAGTCACTAGCCACTAAGCCACTGTGCCGCATATATATATATATATATATATATATATATAGTGAAGGAAATAAGGATTTGATCCCCTTCTGATTTTGAATGTTTGCCCACTCACAAAGAAATTATCAGTCTAAAAATCGAATGGTAGGTGTATTGAAACACTGAGAATAGCAACAAAAATTTCAAAGGAAATGCATGTCTAAGAAATTATGCACTGATTCGCATGTTCATGAGGGAGATAAGTATTTGATCTCCTACACAAAACATGACTTAGTACTTGGTGGCAAATCCCTTGTTGGCAATCACAGAGGTCAGACGTTTTCTGTAGTTGGCCACCAGGTTTGCACACATCTCAGGAGGGATTTTGGCCCACTCCTCTTGTCAGATCCTCTCCAAGTCATTAAGGTTTGGTGGCTGATGTTTGGAAACTTGAACTTTCAGCTCCCTCCACAGATTTTCAATCGGATTAAGGTCTGGAGACTGGCTAGGCCACTCCAGGACCTTAATGTGCTTCTTCTTGAGCCACTCCTTTGTTGCTTTGGCTGTGTGTTTTGGGTCATTGTCATGCTGGAACACCCATCCATGACCCATTGTCAATGCCCTGGCTGAGGGAAGAAGGTTCTCACCCAAGATTTGATGGTACATTGTCCCGTCCATCGTCCCTTTGATGCAGTGCAGTTGTCCTGTCCCCTTAGCAGAAAAACAAGGCAGAATGTTTCCACCACCATGTTTGACAGTTGGGATGGTGTCCTTGGGGTCATAGGCAGCATTCCTCCTCCTCCAAACACGGCAAGTTGAGTTGATGCCAAAGAGCTCGATTTTGGTCTCATCTGACCACAACACTTTCAACCAGTCCTCCTCTGCATCAATCAGATGTTCAGTGGAAAACTTCAGACCGGCCTGCTTTCTTGAGCAGAGGGTGTAGCTGGCCAGCTAAGACCAGTCCTAGGTTGCTAATATGGTTCACATATATGTGTATACCAAACCTGCCAATAACCTCAGTACAGTGTATATGTGTATATGTTAAAGCCAAAAGCAGAATCATTGCTGTAATTTATGTCTTTGATTGTTATATGACATTTATATATTCATTGTGTTAGCAGAAGCAGAAAAGGAAAATACGCCTTTAAGAGTTAATATAGAGCTGAGCCAATCACAGACAGCCTCACACTGTACAGAGCCTTAACCAATCCCAGCCAGTTTCACTTTTATGCCTGTGTAAAACTCCCTGCTAGAATATTCTACAGACACATGCTCACCAGACAGAAGAGGAAACAGACAAAGTTCCAATCAGAGAAGCTCCATGGAGGCAGAGAAGGCCAAATAGGTATTAATGCACTTGTGTGTTCCTCTATGGTTTAACAGTGCAGGTAGATCTGTGTCTAAAAACTGTTGTGTGTGTTTACTTGTAGTTCCACCGAATGAACTTACGAACTTACAAATCAAGTCACTGTAGAGTAATCTAACGAACTTATCGAACTTACGAATCAAGTCACTGTAGAGTACCGTATTTTTCGCTCCATAAGACGCACCTGACCATAAGACGCACCTAGGTTTTAGAGGCAGAAAACAGGAAAAAAAAATTCTGAACTAATGGACTGCGGACACAGTACAGAAGATGACCAGAGACTGCGGACATAGTACAGGAGATGACCAGAGACTGCGGACACAGTTCAGGGGATGACCAGAGACTGCGGCCACAGTACAGGAGATGACCAGAGACTGCGGACACAGTACAGGAGATGACCAGAGACTGCGGACACAGTACAGGGGATGACCAGAGACTGCGGACACAGTACAGGGGATGACCAGAGACTGCGGACACAGTACAGGAGATGACCAGAGACTGCGGACACAGTACAGGAGATGACCAGAGACTGCGGACACAGTACAGGAGATGACCAGAGACTGCGGACACAGTGCAGGAGATGACCAGAGACTGCGGACACAGTGCAGGAGATGACCAGAGACTGCGGACACAGTGCAGGAGATGACCAGAGACTGCGGACACAGTGCAGGGGATGACCAGAGACTGCGGACACAGTACAGGGATGACCAGAGACTGCGGACACAGTACAGGGATGACCAGAGACTGCAGACAGCACAGGGATGACCAGAGACTGCGGACACAGTACAGGAGATGATCAGAGACTGCGGACACAGTACAGGAGATGATCAGAGACTGCGGACACAGTACAGGGATGACCAGAGACTGCGGACACAGTACAGGGATGACCAGAGACTGCGGACACAGTACAGGGATGACCAGAGACTGCGGACAGCACAGGGATGACCAGAGACTGCGGACACAGTACAGGGATGACCAGAGACTGCGGACAGCACAGGGATGACCAGAGACTGTGGATAATACAGGGGATGACTACTGACCTTTGGGGAGGGGGGGAGCGGGTACCTGAATTTGACAGATACCCGCTCCCACTTCTGCGGAGTTGTTCTTTCATCTTACCTGTTCCTCTATCCAGTCGCGCGCTGTCTTCCCGGCTTCTGTAATGGCGCTCGGCATGACAGCCGGGTGCCCAGTGCGCATGTGCGAGAAGCACTTGCGCTTTGTGATTGGTCCGGTGGCTTCTGGGATCTGTCATGTGTCCCAGGTGCCGCCTTACCATTCACAAAAGCACCGCTTCCTGCGCATGCGCACTTGGCACCCGGCTGTCATGCCCACACTACAGAAGCCGGGAAGACCGCGCCGCTGGATAGAGGAACGGGTAAGATGAAAGAACAACTCCACGGAAGTGGGAGCGGGTACCTGTCAAATTCAGGTACCCGCTCCCCCTCCCTCCCCAAAGGTCAGCAGTCATCTCTATAAGGTCCCGTTGTAGAGCTGAGCAGCCGGCCTGGTATTCTGACACGGCGGCAGTGGAAATACCGGACTGGCCGCTCCATATTCGCTCCATAAGACGCACTGACATTTCCCCCCCTTTTTTGGGGGGAAAAAAGTGCGTCTTATGGTGCGAAAAATACGGTAATCATAATCCAATCGAACCTATCGAATCTATCGAGATAAGCTATTGAATCAACCCAATGTAATACGAATGAAACCATTGTAATATGAAAGAAACAAGCCATTGTAAGCAGTGTTATATGAAGAAGATTGAAGTTATTAAAGAAGTTAACTAAAGCATTCGGTGTGCTCTTTAAACCTACTGCATCCATAGAGCGGCATTGGAGGAATTACAGAGTAAAGTCAGTCTAATCAAACAAAGAAACAGCAATTGCATAATTTTTCTAATGCCACAGCGCACTGGGCACCAAAGGGTGCTGCGCCTGCCACAGAGGGACCTTGCTGGCACTGCAAGATTTCAATCCTTATCGGTGTAGTATGTTACCAATTGTTTTCTTAGTGACTGTGGTGCCAGCTGCCTGGAGATCATTGGCAAGATCGTCACGCGTAGCTCTGGGATGATTCCTCACTGTTCTCATGATCATTGACAGTCCACAAGGTGAGATCTTGCGTGTTGCACCAGACCTAGGGAGACTGACAGTTGTTTTGTGTTTCTTCCATTTGCGAATGATTGCACCAACTGTTGTCACCTTCTCACCAAGCTGCTTGGCGATAGTTTGGTAGCCCGGTCCAGTCTTGTGTAGGTCTACAATCTTGTCCCTGACATCCTTGGACAGCTCTTTGGTCTTTCCCATGGTGGAGAGTTTGGAATCTGATTGTTTGATTGCTCCTGTGGACAGGTGTCTTTTATACAGGTAACAAAATGAGATTAGCAGCACTCCCTTTAAGAGACTGCTTGTAATCTCAGCTTGTTACCTGTATGAAAGACACCTGGTAGCCAGAAATCCTGCTGAATGATAGGGGATCAAATACTTATTTCCCTCATGAACATGCAAATCAGTGCATAATTTGTTAGACATGCATTTATTTTGAATTTTTTGTTGCTGTTCTGTCTCACAATACACCTACCATTCGATTTTCAGACTGATCATTTCTTTGTGAGTGGGCAAACATTCAAAATCAGCAGGGGATCAAATACTTCACTGTATATATATATATATATATATATATATTCACATTTTAAATATATTTTGAAATATATTGAATATGGCCAAAATTGTAGTATTTCAAATATATTTCAACATATTTGGGAAGAATATTTTAAAAATATATTTCAAATATATTTTTCTTCCATATGGGATTTCTCAAGCGTTTGTCATTTTTTTCACATTAAATTCTGATAGACTTATTTATACTCAGTGGTATTTCAATAAGTTTTCTACATATGACTTAAACATACAGTGTGTTGTTTTTATGCATATTTTATATGAGAATTATTTTCACATTACAATTCTTTTATTCCCATTTATCTTGGTGTACTAGATCATCAAATTTTATTCCAGCGCTTTGAAGAAGTTGAGAACAAGGGTGTAAAAAAAAAAAGAGCTTAGTTTGAATTAAATGAATAAAGGACTTGATGCATCAAATGGCAGTAAACCTGCTGTATTCTTGCTGTATTTATCTGTAGTCATTACCGGCTTATTAGCATTTGATTCATTTAAAATTGGTAAAAGTAAATGCAAATACTCTCAGCAATAATGATAAGTGTAATTTAACCCTCATGAGCTATTCCTATTGGTTTTAATTGATTAGAGGGCTTAAAGGGAACCTGTGAAACAGAGATTTGTAGAAATTTGAATCTCCATTTAAAAAAATATCATATTAGTGAAGATATACCTCTAAGGGCTCATGTACGCTGCAGCTGCTAAACTGACGTTCAGGAGCTGTTGAGTGTTTTTTTCAGCAGCCCCTGAACTCTCCCTAATGTTTTCCTATGTGTCCATGTACACATAGTCATTTACAGTCGTTTAGAGGAAGTTGAGTTTACAGTCGTTATTTTGAACGAACCAAACTTGCGATCAGGAGTAGATTTCAAACGCCAAACACTTTGTAAATGCTTGTAAACGCGGTTAACCATGTTTATAAGCGTTAGCGTTTAGAAGCATTTTTTAACTATTCAGATGCTGTCCAGGGCCTTTTATCATCATCAGAAATGCATGCAAAGTGTTTTCCATGTGTTCAAATGGACCCGGTACACCAGCGCAGTCAGTTCCAGGTTTCGCGTGAAGGAAGAAATGGTAGAACGTGCTGCATTATGCTCATGATGGGATCCATAATGACTACAACCAGAAAAGACAGGTCATCTCAACGCATACTGCTCTCTCTGCTTCTGCTCTCTCTATTCCTCTCAAAATGTCTGAAATAGTTAATTATTTACTATTTTTCAGTGCATTTAGGAAGGCCTCCTGAGGTTATTTTTAAAAACGCTTCTAAAAACAAACGCGAATAAACGCGGTATGCAAACGCAGCTAAACCGACATTTTTTAACCTGCGTTTTCCAGCAGTCAGTTTCCAGCGGTCAGCAGAGTTTTCCAAATGCCCCGTGTACATGAGCCCTAAGGGTTAACAGGATAATCTGTAATTAAACTTCAATTTTTGTTTCTGTGAGCAGCGCAGCGTAGGCTCCATGTAGACCATTATAGTGCGTCCTGATCCTAGCATTGTTATCACTCACTCTGGGCTGCTGAAGGCAAACCCAATTTAAGATGAAGCATTACAAATTATTTTGTGTTGGTTAGGTTAGACTCCTGCATTTGAGTCCAAGTAAGCTCTGAGCTGTGGATACAGACAAATTGGCTTTAAATGAAGGTTTTGTTCCTTTTTGGTCACGCTACACAGTTCCTGCAAAAGGATCTATCTACAAAACTCACAAACGAAGGGAAGCCTCTCACACTTTTAAAAGTATTATTCAAGTTTATTCAACTCTCTGACATACAAACGGTTCCACCTGGATCACAGACACCCCAACAGGTTCTACTCTAATCAGAGCGTACTCATAGGGGCTGCAAAAGGATTTTATTTTTTTAACCCCTTGACGCCGATCACACGCAAATACGCAGAGAGGCCGCATGATTGCGTGCAATTAGAAAATACATATATGCTCAGAGTGCACCCTGCACGCTCCCAGCACATATATCCACTACTTCCGGAAAGGTCCTGATCTCCCCTTTTGATCGGGACCTTTTCTGATCATGTGACCGCCGTGATGGCGAATCACGGACGTCACATGACCCTAAAACCCTCCCGGCTTCTGAAACTCTTAAAGGGCTGGGAGGTGACTGCACCAAGAGGTTAACCACTTCCCGTCCGGCCCATGTACATAAACAGCCAGACATGAGCAGTGCAGGAGCGGGTTGCCATTCATAAACGGCGCCAACATTTACAGACTGTGCGAACTCCCTGAGAGCACGCGGAACCGCGATCCGGTGCCCGCTGTGTCTTCTGGACACAGTGGAACACCGATCGTTGTAGGGGATCTCTGTGTGAGGTCCCGATCATGTGATCACTGATTGGCCAAGTAAGCAAGATGTCACTTCTGATATCATTGATTACTACTTGTGAAATCTGTGAATGATCACAGAGGTCACATGGTAAAAGACTATTCACAAAAGCTTTGTACCATGTGACAGGCTGTGACCAATCACAGCTCTTCACAGTATTTCTCAATGGCTGCAAGACTGCAGCCAGAGAGAAGGAGAAATGATTGCTTTTACAGCCTTTATGGGTGTAAAAGCAATCAGTGTAAAAAAAAAATCTTCATCAACCCCCATAAGTATTACAGTGTCACTATGATGACACTGTACTGCTAGGGTGACAGTATGGTAAAAAAAAAACAACATAAATAATAATATTAAAAAATGTATTAAAAATGGAAAAAAAAAATTGAAATATTATAATTTTTGGTTGTAAACTAATTTGGGTTATTTTTTTTTACTAAAAAAATAACTGAATGCAGTTTGGCCAAGATTTATGAAAAAAGATTATTTATTTGTAAAATTTTATAAGAAAACACTTTTTTGGACTTTTTCATTTATATAGCAAAAAGATAAAAATAAAGATAGATAAAAATCCCAGTTGTGAATAAATACCACCAAAATAAAGTTTTATCTGTCTCAAAAAATGCTAAAATATTCATATGGGTATAGCGTTGCATGACCATGCAATTGTCATTCCAAGTGTGATAGCACTGAAAGCTGAAAATTGGCCTGGGCAGGAAGGGGGTGAAAGTGTCCGGACTTGCAGTGGTTAAGGTTAGCATTAGTAAAGTACTGTATATGTAAACCACATAAGCACATGCTTAGATAATCGTAACTATGGTATTATTATTATTTATTATTTTAGGATTCAGCCCTTGTTCACACCGAATGCAATTTCAAAGTAGTGTGATTTGGTCCTATTTCAATGCGATTTCTGATTATTTAAATGTACTGCAACTTGGCCATGTCCAATCAAAAACAGGCAGTGTGTGACATTCCTTTTCCTTCTAGCACTTTTCCTGTTGACTTCCTTCTTTACCATTCTGCTAACCAGTCATGTTTGCAATGTGTTATGTTGCAGTAGCAGTCGTTACGGCTGCTGTCACTGTACTAATTGATGTAGAAGAGGAGTTACATAAGAAAAGGATGAGAAGAAGGCAAAGATACTGGATTCATCCAATCATTGGCAATCGCTGAACAAGAGGACAGTTCTGGATCATTTACGAAGACCTTTGTGCATATGCTGACATGTTGGCGACATGTAACTGTGTAGAGGTTGTGGGCAGGGGCTGTGCATGTCACAGACAGGAACAGTGATGGCCAGGCTGTGCAGGGATCATGTTTTGAAGTCATTTTTTGGTCTAAAGTTTCACTAGGAAAGGGTTAAAATATACAGTCAGGTCCATAAATATTGGGACATCGACACAATTCTAACATTTTTGGCTCTATACGCCACCACAATGGATTTGAAATGAAACAAACAAGATGTGCTTTAACTGCAGACTGTCAGCTTTAATTTGAGGGTGTTTACATCCAAATCAGGTGAACGGTGTAGGAATTACAACAGTTTGCATATGTGCCTCCCACTTGTTAAGGGACCAAAAGTAATGGGACAGAATAATAATCATAAATCAAACTTTTACTTTTTAATACTTGGTTGCAAATCCTTTGCAGTCAATTACAGCCTGAAGTCTGGAACGCACAGACATCACCAGACGCTGGGTTTCATCCCTGGTGATGCTCTGCCAGTCCTCTACTGCAACTGTCTTCAGTTCCTGCTTGTTCTTGGGGCATTTTCCCTTCAGTTTTGTCTTCAGCAAGTGAAATGCATGCTCAATCGGATTCAGGTCAGGTGATTGACTTGGCCATTGCGTAACATTCCACTTCTTTCCCTTATAAAACTCTTTGGTTGCTTTTGCAGTATTCTTTGGGTCATTGTCCATCTGCACTGTGAAGCGGCGTCCAATGAGTTCTGAAGCATTTGGCTGAATATGAGCAGATAATATTGCCTGAAACACTTCAGAATTCATCCTGCTGCTTTTGTCAGCAGTCACATCATCAATAAATACAAGAGAACCAGTTCCATTGGCAGCCATACATGCCCACGCCATGACACTACCACCACCATGCTTCACTGATGAGGTGGTATGCTTAGGATCATGAGCAGTTCCTTTCCTTCTCCATACTCTTCTCTTCCCATCACTCTGGTACAAGTTGATCCTGGTCTCATCTGTCCATAGGATGTTGTTCCAGAACTGTGAAGGCTTTTTTAGATGTCGTTTGGCAAACTCTAATCTGGCCTTCCTGTTTTTGAGGCTCACCAATGGTTTACATCTTGTGGTGAACCCTCTGTATTCACTCTGGTGAAGTCTTCTCTTGATTGTTGACTTTGACACACATACATCTACCTCCTGGACAGTGTTCTTGATCTGGCCAACTGTTGTGAAGGGTGTTTTCTTCACCAGGGAAAGAATTCTTCGGTCATCCACCACAGTTGTTTTCCGTGGTCTTCCGGGTCTTTTGGTGTTGCTGAGCTCACCGGTGCGTTCCTTCTTTTTAAGAATGTTCCAAACAGTTGTTTTGGCCACGCCTAATGTTTTTGCTATCTCTCTGATGGGTTTGTTTTGTTTTTTCAGCCTAATGATGGCTTGCTTCACTGATAGTGACAGCTCTTTGGATCTCATCTTGAGAGTTGACAGCAACAGATTCCAAATGCAAATAGCACACTTGAAATGAACTCTGAACCTTTTATCTGCTCATTGTAATTGGGATAATGAGGGAATAACACACACCTGGCCATGGAACAGCTGAGAAGCCAATTGTCCCATTACTTTTGGCCGCTTAACAAGTGGGAGGCACATATGCAAACTGTTGTAATTCCTACACCGTTCACCTGATTTGGATGTAAATACCCTCAGATTAAAGCTGACAGTCTGCAGTTAAAGCACATCTTGTTTGTTTCATTTCAAATCCATTGTGGTGGTGTATAGAGCCAAAAATGTTAGAATTGTGTGGATGTCCCAATATTTATGGACCTGACTGTATTTTCAAAATGGCTCAAAGTAGCACTGATATAGAGACAGATGCGATTCCAGTGTGATTTACTTTAGAGTATATGAGAGTTAAATCACACTGAAGTTGTGAAAATGTGAAAAAGTAATGCAGGAATTTTGTATTAAATTTCGCTTCTTGAAATCAGACCTATTAAGATAGAAATACAGATGCGACTTCAGGTGTGATTTGTAAGTCACACCTCAAGTTGCAGTGGTGTGATCCAGAGCTTATATAGCACCAACAGTTTGCACAGCCCTCATGGAAGAAAAATATATTTTAAAAATATTCTTTCCAAATATATTGACATATATTTATATATTTGAAATGCTACAATTTTGTCCATATTCATTATATTTCAAAATATACTTCTATATATTTACACACACACTGAATGTTGAAATGTGGTTTTATTACAAAATATATGAAAAATATTTTTAAAAATACATTTTAAATATACTGTATGTCTTTAAAAATACAAATCTACATTTTTGGAATGCATTTACAAATATATGTAAAAATATATGTTAAAATGACTTTTTTATATGTTAAAAAAATCTGAAGAATATATTTAAAAAAATAAATTTTAAAAAATATTTATGTCAATATATTTGGGAGGAATATTTTTAACATGTATTTCAAATATATTTTTCTTCCATATGGGAGTGCTTTATATTATAAAAGGGGACAGTACAGACACAATACAATTCAATACAAGCTGGTTAGGAGAGCCGTTCTCCTGTGAGCTTACATTGTAAAAGGGGGAAACAAGTGAAAAAAAAAATTAGAAAAATGTCTGGAGCACTCCAAGGACGATACACAGATGTTAAGGGCCTCTGTTTTATCAAAGTTAATGTTAAATATACATACAAGTCCAAGGTCTGCAAATTCCCTCAGTAGCGAAGGGAGAGAAGCAAGCCAGGAAGAGATATAAAGAAGAAGGTCACCTGCAGTGATAGTTTGTAGCGATGAGAGCCCACCTCAATACCCCTGATATCCAAGTTATTATGGAGAGCAATGTCAAGGTGTTCCATGGTCATAACATATAACAGAGGGGAAAGGGAGCATCCCTGGCGAGTCCCATTATAAATTACAATTGGACCTGAAAGGAGTCCATTAGAGCATATTCTCATGGAAGAATTAGTATATAGGTCCAAAACTTTTATGGAGAATGTTGAATTCCAGTCCTATTTGGTGAAGAGTAGCCTGAAGGATGTCCCAATGAACACGGTTGAATGCCTTTTCGGCATCCAAAATATACAGTTTAAAATACTACATTCCACTTGTAACACAACAGGTAATGTTGGTTTGACTAATACTAGGTTTTCCTAGAATGTAAATAGTTGAAGCAATATTACCTCCTAGGTTTTGATGTTACTAACAGTGAAAATATTTGGCAACTATGTGTTGACATCACAAAAGAAAGATTTTAGGCCTGAATGTTTCTTTGAAAAAGGAAGCTATTTCTATTGGATTATTTCTGTTCTTGTTTTTACTGAAAGGTGAACAGTATAGCTCATTCAGTAGGCCCCATGTGCTTAAAAGTGATCAAAGGAACTATGGGGTTGATTTACTAAAGACAAATATACTGTTCACTTTGCAAGGGGATTTGCCCCAGAGCTTTCTGAATAAGATGAAACTCTGCTGACTTCCTTCATCCAAACACATGCCAGCAAAAATGCTGTTTTTATTTTCCTTGCATGTAATTGGGTATAATTTGTAAAGTGAAACTTCACCACATTCACTAAGCTCTCAGGCAAATCCCTTGAAATGTGTAACTTCTGTTGCAAAATGAACAGCCTATTTGCCATTAGCAAACACATATAGGCTGTCTACTTTGCAAGGGAACCCCATAGGGATTGATTTACGAAAGGCTGTTCACTGTGCAAGGGAACCCCATAGGGACTGATTTACCAAAGGCTGTTCCCTTTGGAAGGGAACCCCATAGGTATTTATTTACCAAAGGCTGTTCACTGTGCATGAGAACCCCTTAGGGGGTGATTTACCAAAGGCTGTTCCCTTTGGAAGGGAACCACATAGGGATTGATTTACCAAAGGCTGTTCACTGTGCAAGGGAACTCCATAGGGATTGATTTACCAAAGGCTATTCACTGTGCAAGGGAACTCCATAGGGATTGGTTTATCAAAGGCTGTTCACTTTCCAAGGTCAACACTATTGATTAGTATTATATTTTTCTAAGCACCATGGATTTCCTTACCCAATTTACAGATAGCAGAGGTTAGTATTACAGTTTATCAAGCATTTGAGGTTAGTGTTAGACATTTAGAGGCAGTGGTGGCTGTCTGGATATATTTACTGATACAATTTTCTGTGAAGACTTATTTCAGTATGTTTTATTTCATTTTTTACCTATTTGTAAAAGCTGTAAACAAACAACATTGCATTTAGGCACCTCATTCCATGTTCATATCTTTACATTTTGGTAACATGACCCTGCTGTAAATTAGAGGACAATGGCAGAGCAAAGAGAGCACATAATCCCTAGAGATCTCTGATTCCACTTCAATTATTCTTGATTCTTTTCCTCAATGCTCCAGTGAGGATATCATTATGGTGTGTTTATCAGTTAGGAAATGCTTTCATGCACCAAGTTTGCTATATTCTGGGACATTTTTGTCTATTTAACATGTTTCACATTTTGCACTAGGACTGAGAGGAATTTAGATATAAATGGATAACTACTAATGTGCTATTTTATTCTGCTTGGAAGTAAAAGTAATTATATAAATAATTTTTCCTGCACACCAAACATGAGGATACATTGTAATGTTTATCTGCACATCTACAGAGCCATTCAGGCTATGTACATCCAGCACATGTATGTCATCTGGGCTGTATTCCCCAAAGTGTCTAACATTGGTGGTAGTAATGAAGTGAATTGGTCTGTAGCATCAGGCATGTCTCAGATGCTGGGACAGAATAAAAGAAACATAACCCAGAGCAAAGTGAACCAAATACTTCATTAAACTCCCATGTGTATTGAGCCTTCAGCTCATTAATGTCTTTCGGGCCAGGCTAGGCAATGATCAGTGGACTTCTGGTATGTGCGTGGTGTCCTGCTGATGTGTACAGTACTTTTGTTTAACTGAATGTATTTTTAAATTTAAAGAGACACTTTTACAAGATCATTCTATTCAACAACAATCTTCTCATAAGATCATATGTACATTTAATTTTTGTTTGGCGTATTATTTACCGATAAAGGTCCAGAGACACCTGCTGGGCGTTGCTAACTTGGATATGTTGTCAGTAGCTCCAGCAGACTCAAAGCTGTCAAGCAAGTGACACCTACATTGTAAGTGTCATTGTAGGTGTAATTGTATTGCTGGTGTACTGTAATTGTAAGTTATAGGGTTAACATGCTGTGGTGTTGGACATTTGAACTGTGAAGCACCCCATAGTTGGGATATTTAAGTACCTTTTTCTTTGGAGATTGGTTATGGGACTCTCAGGGACCATACAGGGAGAAATGTAGTGAGCACTAGTGGGTTTCCCCTTGGCAGGACCCTGAATTGGGACTGTAGAGAGCTATCCATTTCATAGACTATAGCAGCAGAATATAGAATGTAGCAGTATGTAGTTCCCATGCTGCCTACATCCCCCATTGTTACATAAATGGTTATTTTGAGAGGTAAGGGTTGGAGTGGAAGAGCTGGGCCAGCATAAAGAGTAATTAGACACTCCCAGAAGAGGTGAGAGCTTTGAGGTCATGGGCTGTGCTAAGAATATGATTCTTTGTGAAGAAGTCAGATTTGCAAAGTTCATAAGCACATTACAAGGAAATACAAAATCATTCATGGAAAGGAATCATTGCATGTAGGAATTTACAGGCTAAGTTCACCTTATAAGAGGTGTAATGTGTACCATGGTGCAAATGCATCCCCTCCCACCCTCGCTGTGCCCACACAGCCACATCTTTCACTCCCAGAGATCTGTGAATTAAACTGCGAGTCCCATCTGCCACTGAGGCAGACAGACTCATAGTTTTCAATGGACTACAAGTGTGGTAATAAGTGCACTCATGCTTCATTGGTTCTTCCTCCAACTCTGTAACTGACGGCCCGTACAGAGGTACTGACATAGAGCTGGAAGAGGAGTTTGCTGGAGCCTGAAATTACACCTGCGATCCACTGATTGCGAGTACAATGCCTTGCAGGGTCCTGTAAGGTGCATTTTTTTCATAGGTGAACCTTTAAAATGCTTGATTTTTCTGTGCTTTTTACTGCAATAGTTTAAATTGTTGACAAAGTCTCTTAAAGAACTATGGGGAAAAAAAAAACACATTAGCACAGTAGTTTAATTTTCTAAGTACTGTATTACCTGTTGATCCTGCCAGTAGATCCATTATTCCCTACTTCCCTTAATAGGTGACAATGCTGTTTATTCTGCAGCAAAATCGCATGCCAGCATGGTGGCCAGAGCAATCATAGATGAACATGTATAATAGGTTTTAATTAAAGACAGGCAGTTGTATGTTTTTTTTTCCTTTTGAAAATAAAAAAAAAATTTAAGCTGGCCATTGTAAACACTCATAACAATATTAGATGATTTGTCCCAACAGCTGTAATTGCCTTTTTTTTGCTGGCCAGCTTGGCCAGCTACAGGAACGGAAATCAATGAATCCATTGGCAGGATCAACAGGTAATAATATTATTAACTATTAATAAATATTATAAGAACTCCAGGACCACAGTGCTGTGTCCTTTGGGCATTAGGGTTCCAGCTGGGAAATATAAATAATGACTCTTAACTGTGAGTCAGCTTTGACACTGATAGCATAGAGACTTTTCTGCTGTGCCGGGGTCCTCTCTGATGAAATATTGCAAACAAAAACCACTTCTGTGCAAAATTAGCTGTTTTTTAAAATGAAGCAAAGCCCCAAATGGCACATCCAAAGCAAGTCAACAACTTTAAACTTACACAACCAACCCTGCACTGGGCAACTAAAACAAGTAACCTAATTGGCTGTTTGGGGTGGCAACCAAAATATTAATTGCTAAACGTTTCATAAATCTTTCCATTGTAATTTTTGATCATGGAGAATAAAGTTTATTCTTATTGTTTGCTGAATAGATTCATCTACAACCTTTATTACATTTCTGCATTTATTTGGAAATGAATGTGGACATATGCTATAGATAACATTGTTATAGTTAATGATGGGAACATATGGATTCCTTAACATTTTCCAGCCAAATGAGCTCAATCTGCTTTCTAAAAAAAAGGAATAGTTTAACCATGTTCTACGTTCAGTTTCATTAACCAAGAAATGTCCCAATTATATAATGCCTGCTGTTTAAACATCCAGTTTAATGCCTATTTCAAGCTACTGCTTTCCAGTATTCAAGTTGAATCAGCTCAAAGGAAGCGTTCACATAAAAAGACATGAAAAAAGTAACATCAAAAAAGTCACTTAAATGCAGTTTGAAATACAGAATTTTGTTTTGGTATAAAGTAGCCAAACCTTGAATACTTTTAAAATATTTATTAAACTTTCTGTTTATTGAGATTAAATTTTAATATTAAAGTAGTATTAAAGTCTCAACTTTTTTGGTTTACTATATTCAAATCCACCAAGGAAACATACCCCAATATTTTGTACTATTGAAAGCTCATCTTGGATCCCTCAATGCAGCTTCCCTGAACTTCTGGTTAGGGAGCGAGTACTGATCACTTCACAGATAACTCACATGACTGCTTTCATCAGGACTACATGTTACATAGTTACATAGTTAGTCTGGCTGAAAAAAGACAAAAGCTCATCCAGTTCAACCAATAAATTAAAACAAAAAAAGTTATATTCCTATACCCACAGTTGATCCAGAGGAAGGCAAAAAAAAAAAAACCCAGCAAAGCATGATCCAATTTGCTCCTGCAGGGAAAGAAAATTTCTTCCTGATCCCCCAGGAGGCAATCAGATATTGCCTGGATTAACTTTACCTATAAATGTTAGTATCCTGTTATATTCTGTGTATCTAAGAAAGAATCCAGGCCTTTTTTAAAGCAATCCACTGAGCTGGCCAGAACCAACTCTTGCGGGAGTCCATTCCACATTTTCACAGCTCTCACTGTGAAGAAACCTTTCCGTGTTTGGGGATTGTCACACATCTACCTTAGGTTCTTCTAAACCAAGTGTGTGTACCCAGCCCTTATAGAGACTCATAAAATCTCAGGAGCTGCTGTCAACCAATTGCCTTTGTGAAGGAAGAGCTAGGCAAAAGAAAATCTAAATTCTTTGATGGATTGGTTGATGTCACTGGTGAGCAGTCATGTTGGAACAGGAAGGGGCCAGTTCCAAACTGTTCCCACAAAGTTGGGAGCATGAAATTGTCCAAAATGTCTTGGTATGCTCACGCCTTAAGTGTTCCCTTCACGGGAACTAAGGGGCCAAGCCCAACTCCTGAAGAACAATCCCACACCATAAACCCCCCTCCACCAAACTTTACACTTAGCACAATGCAGTCAGGCAAGTACCATTCTCCTGGCAACCTCCAAACCCGTCCATCAGATTGCCAGACAGAGAAGCATGATTCTTCACTCCAGAGAACATGTCTCCAGTGCTCTAGAGTCCAGTGGCAGATTGCTTTACACCACTGCATCTGATGCTTTGCATTGCACTTGGTGATGAAAGGCATGGATTCAGCTGCTTAGCCATGGAAACTCATTCCATGGAGCTCTCTATGCACTGTTGTGCTAATCTGAAGGCCACACGAAGTTTGGAGGTCTTTAGCTATTAACTCTGCAGACAGTCAGCGACTTCTGTGTGCACTGTGCGCTTCAGCATGCACTGACCCTGCTCTATCATTTTACATGGCCTATCACTTCATGGCTGAGTTGCTGCTTTTCCCAGTTACTTCAACTTTGTCATAATACCACTAACAGCTGACCGTGGAATATTTAGTAGCAAGGAAATTTCACGAATGGACTTTGCACATGTGACAACTTATCTCGGTACCACGCTTGAATTCACTGAGCTACTTAGAGCGACCCATTCTTTCACAAATGTTTGTAGAAGCAGTCTGCATGGCTAAGTGTTTTATTTTTACATCTGTGGCCATGGAGCTGATTGAAACACCTGAATCCAATAATTTGGAGGGATGTCCCAATACTTTTGGCAATATAGTGTATTTTTTATTTAGTAAAAATCTACTTTAACTGACTTTTCTCAACCTTCTTCCTCTTCCCTGCAAATGTTATGTATTTATAAATTAGTTCTAATTGTATTGTTATAGCTTGTGTTAATAGGTTATATTTAAATGACTGTTTATATTCATTATATTTATTTGTATTTGACGACATCATTATTTATTATAAAATAATTGCTGCAACTGATCTTTGCAGAACACTTATTTTACAATTTAATACAATTCTACTACAGATGTAGAATTTTCTTGTGCAGACAAGATCTATATTCAGATCTATAATCTGTTTATGAGCAGGGCTGCAAAATAAATAATAGCATCACTATTTACCTGACAATGTGCAATTAAAGTATTTAAGTTAACATGGTATTTGGTAGTAAAGCTATTAGTTTATGTGAGCAATACTATCAAGTGGGTTCCCTAGGGTAATCGTTTTTGTGACACCTTAACAAGTGTTTGAGGTTGATCACTTTCAAATTATACATGCACTGAAATTTTTGTTTTGCTTTACTACCCTGAAAGCCTAGGGAAATCTGGAGGATTTTACTGGTGAAATGATTGACTTAATTGTCCATGAAAACTTTCGCCAACTACAGGTGTACTCAATTAACATCTCATTAAAGTGAAACCTCTTGAACTTCTAATAAGCCATCATCTTTGTATAGTATAAATGAAGGAGATAATTGATAGGCACAGTGATGCTGGGTTAAGTGCTTTTAATAACGTTTACTCTCTTCAAAAGTTCACTTTGTTCCATCTGAAAAAAACAGGGAAAAATTGCAAAAGCAATATAATACTTGAATATAAAAAGATCAAAGCATGTTGTACACTGAGGTTTTAGACGCTGTGTTGTCACAATCCACTCCGGTTATTTTTTTTACTATTATTGTGAAAATTATTGACAACAATGTTTTTGGTTTTAAACATAGCATTTTGAAAATATGTGAGGATAATGATGATTATTACAGTTATTTATTCATTTGCTTTTGTTTGCTCTTACTAGTCTGTTTCTAGGGCCCTGTCATTGCTCCTTAGCATGTGGAGAGTGTATTTCTCTTAGATCCCTTAAGGGGTCTTCCCTTTCATTTATGGGTGGATGGGTAAGACGAGTGGAGTCGGGGAAGAGAAGAATTAGTGAGCAGAGGGAAAGTAGTGAGTGTAGGAGGTGTTGCTGGCTCTTGTAGGTGATGTAGGGCTTCAGCCAAGATTATGTAGATCTTCTCTTTAATCTGCCTTTCCCTTTGGGGTAATGCTGCCACCACCTTCGCTGTTGGGTCTCACCATAAAAAATGGAAAACTCTTTTGAGAGAGCACCCTGTTAGTGTGAAACAACACTGAACTTGACCGGGCATGGAAAATGAGAACATACTAGAAATGTACTAATTTCTGCTTTGTTTACAATTCTGTTTTAAAGTTTTTGTAAACCCTTCCATATACCCAGTGAAGTGACTGGCCTCAGGTGATACACAGAGATGAAAAAAATCTTCCTACGCGAGTTGTACCTGTCTATTTGCAGCCATTTGTCCTGTACATCCTTGTGAAATCCAGAGATATAAAACAGAGACACTGTACAAAAACTCTGAGAGCTGACTGGAGGGAAGCCACCCACCCCTCACACACATACACGGCACACAGGAACAAAACCAAGGCTGTCAATCAGCTGGAGCTCCCTCCCCTGTCACCATTTTTCTCTTGGTGTCAGGAAAACTTGTCAGAAGTGACAAGGATTTAAACAATGTTCTGGAATGTTGAAGTAGCCCAGTGTTGGCCTGGAGACAAATGCTCCTATTACACATAGCCTAGTTCTTCCCTAGTAGAATATACAGTAGTATTGGTACTAGAGCCCAATATAGTGTATAAGGATGAACAAAAGACATAGACCCATCCAGTTAAACCTATGTGTGTGTATGTGTGTGAGATTTGTATTTCTTAACAATTCCCATAGCACTGTATATTTTGCTTCCTGATTAATAAATTGCAGTGGGCCTGCCCAGGTCTATGGGAGAAGAATCTGATAGGAGGCTGTATCTGGAGCCAAGGAGATCTTGTCATGTTATAGACAGGTGATTATAAGACTTGGCAGGGATTTGCACAGAATAAGGGGAAATTTCACTGCAACCATCTGTGCAAATAGTTTTGAAAATTAGCCAGTTCGGGCTTTAGAGAAATTCTAGTATTTAATATAAAGATGATTCTCCCCCTCACTCCCTTTCTCACATGTAAACAGGCTTCCTCAAGGTATCAGGGATTTTTGAAGGAGAAAGTGTGTTTATATGTGATAAACTACCTTAATATGGAATACTGGGGCTACAAGTGACTATGGATCTGTGCACCTAAAGGGTTCCTGTGGGAGAAGGTGAGCAGATGGTTATATTCCCTAAAGACCACAAAACCAAACTGACACTTTGGGAAATTTACTAAAACTGGAGCACTTAGAATCTGGTGCAGTTGTGCATGGTAGACAATCAGCTTCTAACTTCCATTCATTCAGTTAAGCTTTGACAATAAAACCTGGAAGCTGATTGGTTTCTATGCAGAGCTGCACCAGATTTTGCATGCTCCGTTTTAGTAAATCAATTCCTAAGTCTCCAAGACTGCAAGTAGTGCAAACCAGTTATATATTTATTACATAATTTTTAAAAAGCTAAATCTTTCATGATGTATCTATCCATCATACATATCATACTGTATGAATCATGCCAAACTGAAAACAGATCTATACAAAGTGGTTTAAACTAATTACAACAACAACAAAAACACAAAATAACCAACTACACACTTATATACCCCTTTTAAAAAGACACGGGGGCAGCTAATTTATACATGTGTATCTGTCAAATTTCTGATGAGTCAGAATCATGGCATAACCTACAGCTGCAAACGAAAGAACATTCCAACCAACTCTGTAAAACGATGATTTTTTATACTGTGATCCGTATAAAGGTATAGGAAAAAATGCAGTTGTATCATCAGTTAAGTTGACATCTGTGAGTTTGAAAAGCCTCAAATTTGGGGCAGCTCCACAATATGTGGGGAATCGACCTTGTTGTTCACATCCCTAGCAGTGGTGGGGAAGTACTGGGGAACCATTTTATGAAGCTTGGAGGGGACTTGGTGCTATTTGATGTGGATTTTGTACCCTTTTTCCTGGATAGAAATAGAAATAGATGCTCTTTGAGCTGGTGGAAAAGTGGTCTTGAGTTCTTTCTCTGATTTTAGGAGATGTAGGGAAACTGAAAATACTGTTTTCACCATTTTCTTCCTTTATTGCATCTCAGTGAATGTTAAAAGGGTCACTTGTAGCCTCTATTGGAAGTTTATGTAACAAGGTGACAGTGCAGAAGCACAGTTGGAATACAGGGACAGAATGTTGTCCCTCTATGCTGCACCCTCCTAGTTTAGCTAGGGGGAGCTAGATCCATGACCTGTTAGAAGCTCAGGTGTAATAGCCAGTGGGGTCAAATTGTGGTCAGAGATGAGATTCTCTGCAGGCCAGCCTCTCTGGAATTTCCCTCTGCTCTGAGGCATTCGGAGGAGGGCCTTGGAGGCAGTGGGTGGAGGAGTGGCTGGCTGCAATCTTGAGGGACCTCAGCCAATTTCTAACAGAAGGCTTGGAAAAGGGGCTGGAACTCTTTTAAAAGTATAGGAGCCTGCTCAGTAGGAGGAATGTGGGAAGTTGGGTGGAAGAAGGAGAGGAATGTGGAGAGGATGATTTGAGGCTGGAGGAGGAAGCTTGCCAGGATGCCTAGTGACATGGGGCCTGACTGTGAGCCTGGAACTGTAGAGAAGGAAAACTCAGAGCTCACTGACCCCCTGAGCGAGGACCACCCGTATGGCAGTAAAGGAGCAGCCCAGGTAATAGGCCTAGCAGCAGCAGCCAATCCACAAGCGGTACAGGAGAGGATCTGAGTGAGTATGCCTGCACTAGTGACTGTTCACCATTTAAAGGGACAGGAGCCAGATCACCTGCTCAGGAAAAGTCTCCAGATTTATGGGTGAAGAGGAGAAGTTCATCTAGGGTCTGGGGTGGTACAAGAAGGAGATGTTGGCTAGCTCTCTAACAGAGACTGTGTTGCAGAAGAGAAGCGTGCGAATAGTTCCATGAAATGTGTTCTCAGTTATAGTTTTCCTTGGGCATCCCATACCCCCCTCACTCTATCCCAGTTCAAATCCACTAAATAAACAAAACAAAAGCTCAAGGACTGATGTCTGACTCTGAATGTAAGCTTGTGTGGAGAATGCCAATTGCCTGGCTATGCAGGGCTATAGGGGGACCCAAATGAACAGCAACCCCTAAGGGGGCATCTACAACAGGAAGTGCTACAAGCACCATTACCAAGTATTATTTTAATAAGTGCTCAAATACTAAAAAAATACTAGAAAATGATTTATGAAATTACTTACATAATTAAAATAAAGCGGAGTTCCACTCAAAAGCGGAAGCTCCGCTTATTTGCCTCCTCCCTCCCTCCACTGCCATATTTTGCACTTTTTGTGGGGGAGCAGATACTTGTTTTTGACAGGTACCCGCTCCCACTTCCGGCTCAGCTCGCTGGGGCAATGTAAGCCGTAAGTTTTGCCCCCTCCTTCCTCCCGCAGTCTCCTGGGAAGCCTCACAGGTCCCAGAAGACTGCCGGACCAATCAGGAGGAGCAGCGCAGTGGGCACCAGGCTGTGAAGCTGCAAGCTGTCACAGCCTGGTGCCCATAGTAGAGATGCTGGCGCCGTGGAGGAGAGAAGGAGAGAAGGGACGGCGTGGGTGAGTACATCACTGGACCCTGGGACAGGTAAGTGTGTGTTTATTAAAAGTAAGCAGCTACAGTTTTTGTAGCTGCTGACTTTTAATAAACACAAAAACGTCTGGAACTCCGCTTTCTATTAAATTAACAATATGATAAAGCTTATATGAGGTTTTAGTAATTTGGTTTAAATGTACTTTAAGAATGCATTTTAAAAAATTAACAAAAAATGACCTAGTAGTATATACATTTATTAGGTCTTTTTGTTGCGTTAGAAGTTGCTCCTTTAAGCATCCCAAATGAGAGATCTACAAGTCTGGTTGTTTCAAACCGAAGAAACATCTTAAAGATGAAAAAAAAATTATTTGTTTTCTGAAGCAACAATTTATTAATCTTAATAATCTCCCCTCCTATCGGAACAAAGAAAAGAAATTAAATACCGTGGAATGTTAATCTTCTAATTAAATTGGTAGAGAAATGCTTTGCATAACTGAATTGAAAAGCTGGAGGTCACACGCTTTAATAAAGTAAGATTGAGTTTAGTGATGAGTATCATCTAGCTGAATGACAGGTCTCTCGAAGGTAATTAGGAGGCGTGGCCACTGATACTAAATAAATTCAGTGACTTTGTCACCTGCAGAGATGTGCACTGAGTTACTACATTAGCTCTCTCCACCACACCTTGTGAGTGAGATCTCTGTCTTGCCATTAGACGTGACTGCGAACAATTAAGCTTGTTTTAACGACAGTGAATCTCATTACTCCAGCTGAAATAAATGTCCCTGATCTTGGAAGTCCCATATACTTAAGTAAAGGCGTGCTGAAATGAAAAATGACTTTTCTTTTCAACTTTGTCAGTTTATCAGCATTATCGGCCCTAATGAATAAGGTAGCACTTTTATCTGCTGCTCATTCCTGAACAGATTGTTGAATTTCTTGCAGTAAATGGTGTGCTTTCTCTGACGCTGGAAGCCATTTTGTAGGAAGCCCATATTATTGTCGCTGAAATATCACAACAGCCAAAAGGGATATGAAATCGGAGCAATGGTGCATTGTACATAAAGAAATAGTCCACAGGACACCTACAGCAACATTAATGACAGTACACAGAAATAAACTGCACCTGCCATTTTGTAGCAGATACAAAGGAGGAGGAGTTGAAAGGAACACTGTGTAAAGTTAAAGCTGAACACTAAGCAAATATGAAAAAAAAATAATGCAGCTGCAATCCCATGTACAACAGAAATCAGACTTGGAGAGGGAGGTGTAACATTCTCAACAAATCAAAACTCTTTGGCTTACTGGGAAAATCCCTAAAGCAGTGAAGTACAAATTCATAGCATCATCAGTGTACTACTGCTCCCTCATTTGTCCAATCACAGACAGCAGTGGGTGCTGGACAGTCCAGTATGTATACATGTCATCCACAGGGACATCAATGACCTGGTTGGTTACCTAGAGTCCTTTACTTACAGTATTTTGCAGAAGTGAGTACACACCTCACATTTTTGTAAATATTTTATTGTATCTTTTCATGTGACGACACTGAAGAAATGACACTTTGCTACAATGTGACGTAGTGAGTGTACAGCTTGTATAACAGTGTAAATTTGCTGTCCCCTCAAAATAACTCAACACACAGCCATTAATGTCTAAACCGCTGGCAACAAAAGGGAGTACACCCCTAAGTGAAAGTGTCCAAACTGGGCCCAAAGTGTCAATATTGTGTGGCCAGTATTATTTTCCAGCACTGCCTTAACTCTCTTGGGCATGGAGTTCACCAGGGCTTGGAGTCCTCTTCCACTCCTCCATGACGACATCACGGAGCTGGTGGATGTTAGAGACCTTGAGCTCCTCCACCTTCTGCCTGAGGATGCCCCTCAATAGGGTTAAGGTTTGGAGACATGCTTGCCCATTCCATCACCTTTACCCTCAGCTTCTTTAGCAAGGCAGTGGTCATCTTGGAGGTGTTTTTGGGGTCTTTATCATGTTGGAATACTGCCCTGCTGCCCAGTCTCTGAAGGGAGGGCATCATGCTCTGCTTCAGTATGTTACAGTACATGTTGGCATTCATGGTTCCCTCAATGAACTGTAGCTTCCCAGTGCCGGCAGCACTCATGCAACCCCAGACCATGACACTCCCACCACCATGCTTGACTGTAGGAAAGACACACTTGTCTTTGTATTCCTCACCTGGTTGCCGCCACACACACTTGACATCATCTGAACCAAATAGGTTTATCTTGGTCTCATCAGACCACAAGATATAGTAATCCATGTCCTTAGTCTGCTTGTCTTCAGCAAAATGTTTGCAGGCTTTCTTGTGCATCATCTTTAGAAGAGGCTTCCTTCTGGGACGAGAGCCATGCAATTTGATGCAGTGTGCGGTGTATGGTCTGAGCACTGACAGGATGAACCCCCCACCCCTTCAACCTCTGCAGCAATGCTGACAGCACTCATGTGTCTATTTCCCAAAGACAACCTCTGGATATGACGCTGAGCACGTGCACTCAACTTCTTTGGTTGACCTGTTCTGAGTGGAACCTGTCCTGTTAAACCGCTGTATGGTCTTGGCCACCGAGCTCAGTTTCAGGGTCTTGTCAATCTTCGTATAGCCTAGGCCATCTTTATTTGGAGCAACAATTCTTTTTTTTCCAGATCCTCAGAGAGTTCTTTGCCATGAGGTGCCATGTTGAACTTCAAGTGATCAGTATGAGAGGGTGAGAGCGATAACACCAAATTTAACACACCTGCTCCCCATTCACACCTGAGACCTTGTAACACTAACGAGTCACATGACACTGGGTAGAAAAAATAGCTAATTGGGCCCAATTTGGACATTTTAACTTTTTGGACAGAAAAATTACACTAAAGATATATCATAAAATAGTGCCGCCATATATCTCTATAACCTCATAAATGAATTAAAGCAGCCAAACCATGTGATTATGCAACAATAGTGAAAACACCGAATACAACTTAAAAGTCCATAATATATGCTTGAATCATGCATTTATAATTTGTTCCCAAACAGGTGCTCTTTATTGCTTATATCCACATATATTCCTATAGGTGCTCCTCCACCGGAGACATACATATATACTCTCACCTCCTTTTTTGACCCAAATTGCATAGGCCAAATACTGCCTTTCCCTTTTAACCTGGGTTGGTATACTGCATAGATGACTCCACTTTCCTCCTAGCTCTGCTGCAAACGGTCCCATCTCCTCTTTATCCCACATATCCTCCGCATATGCTTGCCATAGTGTAGTATATAAATATATTGTGATTTATTAAAAAAAACAAAGTGCACTCACATTTAAAAGTGTCCTGCTGGGACACCACAGTAAAAAACCTTGTTATAATGTATTTTCAATGTGTTCAGGAATTTTCAAGATGGCGGCTCGTAAACCAAAGCAAATTTACACTGTTATACAAGCTGTACACTCACTACTTTACATTGTAGCAAAGTGTCATTTCTTCAGTGTTGTCACATGAAAAGATAGAATATCATATTTACAAAAATATGAAGAGTGTACTCACTTCTATGAGATACTGCACATCTCACATTCTTTTAAATGGTACCATGGCAATACATGGAGATCAAGGTATCAGAAAGTCAAAGTGGAACTTTACCTAGAAATGCAATATCTGTGAACGTGCAAGCTTTTTTGCATATAAGACATACTGAGGATGATTTACCAAAACTGAAGAATGCAAAATCTGATGCAGCTCTGCATAGAAACCAATCAGCTTCCAGTTTTATTATAAAAGCTTAATTGAGCAAGCTGACATTAAAAACTAAAAACTGTTTGGATACCATGCACAGCTGCACCAGATTCTGAGTGCTCCAGTTTTAGTGATTCTCCACTATGTCTGTTTGCATTCTTATTGACAATGTGAACAAAAATGTGCTTGCACAGCATAATGTACAATCTCTGCCTCTGCCGGGTGCTGTGATAAATGAACTCCCATACTCTTTAGTTATATCATCCTAGCATGGTCAATCAAGATGGCTGAAGATGGTAAATCCAAAACAGGTGAAGATATCTGCACCAGCAAGGGAGCTTGTGAATTCTGCAAGGTTGGAAAGGAGGTGAGAATAGTAGCACTTTAAGCGTGACAAGGACAGTCAGGACCAGGGGCGGACTGACCATTTGGAAACTCGGGCACTGCTGGAGGGCCTGGGGTCAGTAGGGGGCCCCATGAGATGCCCCTGGTACCTTTTTCATAGGCTTTTTTGAGTTTGGGCAAGGACACAGGGGCCCCATGATCCCCTATTGCCCGGGGGCCCCATGAGCTGTCAGTCCGCCCCTGGTCATGACATGTAGATTTACCAAGCAGTGTTTGGCAAATTTGCTGGGACAATCCTTCTGTTCCTTGCAGACTGTGTCCCAGGATCATAATGTGAAGCTTGCTAAGTCTGTCACTAACTCTGCCCAGCCACCAGTGCTCCAGTTTCTGTGCTGAAAGCTCTCAGGTGCAAATGCAGCAACTGCTTATTCGTATGCAAATGAAGTGGTAGCTCATTTATATGCATATCGTCCTCCTCTCAGCATATAGCACTTTGCTTGTGAGCAGGGCTGCTGTTAGAAACCACGGGGGCCCCATACAGCCAACCTGACAAGGCCCCCCCCCAAAAAAAAAAAACACAGTGTACTATGCTTCAGTTATGAATGAATACAGTGAGTGAACAATACCAATCATATTTATCAGACCCTTCCTCCACTCTCCATCCTGAAGGATCCTATTGTGTGCTTGCAGCTGGCGATGGGAAGGAGAGGAGGGAAGCTGGCACTGTGGGGGTCCATGCAGCTGGGTGAATCAGATGTGTCCAGGAAGGGTGATCTTCATGGTGGGCAGGGGGCAATTACTGGAACCAATTCCCTGCATGGCTCTCTCCACAGCAGATGAAAACCAATGGAAGGGAGAGGGGGAGAGTCCTTATTTCAGATGCTGCAGAGACAGCCATACTGGGGATCAGTTCTAGTAATTGCCCCCCCACTGTGCCGATCACCTTCCCTGCCCACATCTGATTCACCCAACTGCCTGGGCCCCCTCCCCTTGTTGGCCTGGGCCCTGTACAGGAGGACTAGTGGTACCCTCTTACCCACAGCCCTGCTTGTGAGTAGCAGGAGGGTGCAACGATGCCTCTATAGGGCTTGAAGCCTTGTGATAATCCAGCACTGAAGCAGTATGGAGAAGAGAAAGTAGTGAAAAAGCTGGTAAGAGGGAGAGACTTGAGATGTTGCTCATATATAATGTGACGCATACAGAAAAACAGGTACAGGGAGTTATCTGTGGGTGTGAGGGCATTTTTTTGTACCAACTTTGAAGGCCAAATTTTTTCCCACTGACCAGCAGTAAGGGGCACAATATTACTTATTGTTACACTCTGTACACACTGCTGTATCTTACACAGCCCTAACCCCTGCACTGAATTCACTATGTTGTAGATTATATTTCCGACATCCACACTGTATTCGCTATGTTGTACATTATACACTTGACTCTTGAATTGCATACGCTATGTTGTATGTTATAGTCCTGACCCCTGAATTGCATACACTATGTTCTATGTTATATTCCTGACTCCTGCACTGTATTCACTATGTTGTATGTTATATTCACGCTTGATATACTGCATCTACTATGTCTTACTTTATACTCCTGACTCCTGTATTGTATACACTATGTTGAACATCATATTTACCTGGGCGACTAGTTTTTTTACACAGAATTGTTGTTATCTAAAAAAACCTTCAACCCATCAGCAGCCACAGCATGTGCCTCAGTACTAAGCAGGAAGGTTAGTGTCAAATGATGGTGTCACCTGATAGGAGACTGAATTGACGAGGTCGGCCTCACTTGTGTCACTAGCCCTGACCCCACTGAGGTTGGAACAGAGGGAGTCTAGGAACCAGGGGGACAAGAGCGCCAGTGTTGTTGCTTGCGGCTCTTGCAGATGATGGCCTGGAAAGGCAGTGTATCCTCTGATTAGAATACTGTAGTTACAGACATAGCAGGTTCTGAGTAATGCCTGATATGCAGCAGAGCAAGTAGGTAGCCAGGACACAGAACAGGAGCAGGGCAAAGGAAGCCAAGGTCATCAACAGTCGGGCAGCGAGGTACAGAATCAGTAGGAGAAGCCAAGGTCAGGAGCAGAGCCGAAGTCAGGAACCAGGAGCAAGAGAGTAATCAGAGTTGGGTCAGGAACAAGCCGGGTCAGCACCAAAGGAATCACACAGGAAACAAGCAGGACACTGGGGGAGGCTGAAGACCAGTCAGCACTGAATGAGCACTGAGGTGCTCTTTAAATAGGCCGCCCAGCACCGACAGGCGCGCCTGGGTCCTAGTGCCTGCCCATTCCATCATTGGTGACAGGCGCGCCTGTGTCCTAGTGCCCACCTGCCTGTATGCCTTGTCAGGATCCTGCGCATGCGCAGATTCAAGCACTGCGGCGATCTTCTTGTTCCCTGACAGATGGTTTCTGAATATATGTTGTACATAGTTGCCAAATGTAATGGATTACCTGGGATGGTCACAAATATTTCAATGAAGTCCTGCCATTGCTATGTCCTGGCCAATGTCCCGTAAATCTGAGATCAGGGTGGGGGCAGCAGCAGATTGGGGTTTCTAATTCTGGAAGAGCCTAGTACAGCAGTTAAAAAAATTATAAACTTTCCTGGTCCAGTTTGCTCAGCGGGGAAGGGGGGTCCAGGCACACTGGGGACTATTTTTCCATTTTCGGGAGCTGCGGCATAATCTGCAGTGCCGCTGTTTCTTAATAATAAAGTAAACTCCCAGACACCATTGCATCACTTTGCCAGAGCAATGTAGAAGGGGCTGGTACCTGTCATTGGATTGCCTAAGCTGCTGGCAGGAAGCGACACAGAACGGTGTTGGAGATCCATCCCTCCCCCAACCTCCTCCCCCAGCAGCTTGGACCAAGGAATGACAGGACTCCATCATCCCCAGCATCCCCTTCACACCCAGGTACCCACTGTGCATGCCCGAGAAGAGCTGCACTCTGTGAATGTGAATGGCCCTGTAGTCTTCTGGGATCTGTCACTTGTCCCAGAAGACTACAGGGAGGGAGGGGGGAGGACAACTTCCACTTCGGATCGCCTAGGTGCTCGCAGCGAAAGTGGGAACGGGTACCTGCCAAATTCAGGTACCCACTCCCCAAAGGTGCCAATCTTTAATGGGGAGTGGGGGACAGAGCATTAAAGCGGAATTTCCCCTTTTGAGTGGAACTTTGTTTTAAGTTTAAAACTGCACTGTCCAATTTCTCAGTCAGGACGGTGCCACATGAAAATGGAAATTTTTTTGCTTCCATCTAACATTTTAGAAAAAAGTGCTGACAAAGATGGTATCTCTGTTTTCATGTAGCATTGTTCTGACTATGAGAAATTAAATAATGTAGTTTTAAACCCAATTTCTCACAGTCAGTGCTTGCTGATGCCATCATTCATCATTGCGCACCGCATTTTTCACAAGTGATGTTGAGCCACACCCACAATTGAATGCCCCACCCCCAATTAAAATTATACTCCACCCACACTGCCTTTCTGGACATACAGAAAAAGAAATGTCCCTAAAAATGTTTTTGGAAATGTTGGCAACTATGGTTGTATTATGCCAAACGTGTCTGCAGTGCAATTGCTGTTTACCATTGTATTCTCTGCCAGAGCTGTTGGGTTGCAATTCTATAAATAGACTGTACAGATTAAAAGTTGTAGCTAGCTAAACAAATATATGAAAAATATTATTAATGAACAAAACCTTCTTAGCTGTGTTTATGTCTCAGTAGTCACCAGTTGGTGATCGCCTACCGCAGATATACTGCAGTAGAGCAGCCCCCCTTTACCAGATCACAAACATGTACATGATCCGGCTTTTTCAGGTAGGGGATGAGTGCGCACTCCTTCCACCCCAGCTGTGCTGAAATTCACTCCAGCACATGCCAATCAGCAGGTCATGGCCAATGATTTATGGCCAGGGCCCTCTGATCAGCTGCACTAATGACAGAAAAGAGCCCTGTGTTGGTAAGCATTACAGGGCTCTCTACAGACAGGGACGATGTGCTGTCTTTTTTTCTCCCTGCAAAGCAGGGAGTAAAAAACAGCGCAATGCTTAGTGAAGACACCACACAGTAAACACAGTAAACGCTGTTAAGCACTCAATTAACCCATTGAATGCCCCTAAATGTTAACCCCTTCCCAGCCAGTGTCAGTGTATTAGTACAGTGACAGTGTACACTCACTGGCCACTTTATTAGGTGCACCTGTTCAATTGCTTGGTAAAACAAATTGCTAATCAGGCAATCACATGGCAGCAACTCAATGCATTTAGGCATCTAGATGTGGTGAAGATGAATTGTTGAAGTTCAAAACGAGCATCAAAATCGGGAAGAAGGGGGATTTAAGTAACTTTGAACATGGCATGGTTGTTGGTGCCAAACGGGCTGGTGTGAGTATTTCAAAAACTGCTGAACTTCTGGGATTTTCATGTACAACCATCTCTAGGGTTTACAGAGAATGGTCCGAAAAAGAAAATATCCAGTGAGCCGCAGTTGTGTGGACAAATATGCCTTGTTGATGTCAGAGGTCAGAGGAGAATGGGCCTACTGGTTGCTGCGCCATTCAGATGGTTCATAATTTGGTGTAAACAACATGAAAGCATGGATCCATCCTGCCTGGCTGGAGGTGGTGGTGGTGGTGTAATGGGGAGATATTTTCTTGGCACTAGCAAGGTGTACCTAATAAAGTGGCTGGTGAGCGTATATTATTAGCACTGATCACTGTATTAGTGTCACTGGAGATGTCAGTGTCATGTAGTCAGTAACCACCCACATCAGTTAGTGTTAGATTGCCTGCTGCACTATTGCAGTTCCATTATAATTGCTAATCGCCACCATTAGTAGTTCAAAAAAACATATCAATATATACAGCATATACTATCTATCTATCTATCTATCTATCTATCTATCTATCTATCTATATATATGTACCATCATTTATAGACACTATAACACTCACGATAACCAATCAATACACTTATTGGGATTTTTTTTATCACAGACATGTAGCAAACTACATTTTGGCAAAATTTATAAAGAAATTTGATTTTTAAAAATTTTTATTGGATATGTTTTATAGCAGAAAGTAGAAAATATTTTTTTTTTTTCAAAATGTTCTCATTTATATTGCAAAAAACAAAAAAGTAATTGGTGATCAAATACCACCAAAAGAAAGCTCTATTTGTGTGAACAAATTATATAAATTTTGTTTGGGTACAGCATTACGCAGATACCAGTTAAAGTAGTGCAGTGCCGAACAGCAAAAATTGGCTTGATTATGAAGGGGGTAAAACCTTCTGGAGCTCAAGTGGTTAAAAATGATATTCTACAATAGGTTAACGATATGCCTCTTGTAGAACCACACCCTGTCCATAAGTAAATAACATTCTCTACCTACCTGTATAATGGTTATCTGAATGCACAGCAAGAAAAAGGTGTCCCTGGAATTTTTTTTTTTAAAACTGTAGCAACTATGCTGTTGCAGTGTGAGATGACCATGCAATCATAACTAAACATTGTCTTTGGTATTAAAGTGTAGCCTGGACATATGAATTAAGTCATTACTTTTGCAACCACAACAGGAGGCATAATTGCCTTTTTTATGAATTGTCTAAATACTTTTTAACTGTCCTTAATAAGAGTCCACATGACAGCAGCAGCAGCCTCTTCTTCTCTGGGTTTAGATAAGCGGGAGGGGGCATAGGTCCAGGAATGGGTGGGGGCATGACTCTATGCACAGCATCTAGGGAGTGCCTACTGATGGGGATTTGTGTGTGGGTGGGCTGTACTAGTGCACGTGTCAGTTTGTGGTGCCACGAGCTGTTTATGAGACTATAGGCTCATTGGGTTAATTCAGTGTCCTGCTGCTCCCTTTGAGACACAGGCATACTGTTAATACTGCCATGGGTCTCATCCCATAGAAAGCCTTGATAGGGCAGAGGGTGAAGCACACATAAGACTAACAGGGTCTTTAGGTATTTGCATTTATTTGGCTGCCACCTAACTATAAAAAAAAAAAAATGACATACACATTGATAGGTAGAACTATACCCAAAACTATCAAGTCATTCAACAAAACAATGGCTGCAACAGCACAGAATACGCCTTCTGGAGTGGCCCAGTCAGAGTCCTGACCTCAACCCGATTGAAATGCTGTGGCATGACCTTAAGGGGAGCGATTCACACCAGACATCCCAAGAATATTGCTACACTGAAACAGTTTTGTGAAGAGGAGTGGTCCAAAATGACTCCAGATCGTTGTGCAGGTCTGATCTGCAACTACAGGAAAGGTTTGGTTGAGGTTATTGCTGCCAAACGAGGGTCAGCAAGTTATTAAGTCCAAAGGTTCACATACTTTTTCCTCCCTGCACTGTGAATGTTTACATGTTATGTGCAATTAAACCATGGCAACATCTAATGTTTGTGTAGTATTATGTTCAGCAGACTGTGTTCTTCTATTGTTGTGACTTAGATGACGTTCAGAGCACATTTTATGCCCAATTCATGCAAAACTCCACGTAATCCCAAGGGGTTCACATACTTTTTCATGCAACTGTATTTTGGATAGCGTTAGGGAGGGTTATAACCCCTGTCATATAATGTTTGTCATCTGTGTCCCATTGGGGAGATTTACCTTGACATCCTGTCCCAAAGCCAAAACAGGAAGTGAGGAAATCCCTGCAAATTAAGGTTTTAAGAACTAGTGTCCCCATTGGAAAATTCCCACTCTGTTACTTTTCTGGGGACAACCCATAATTTGGGGTTTTCTTTTACTTTCATTTTCAATGATAATGGTAAACAGGGCAAATAAAGAGGGTAAATATCCCTAACTGGGGCACAGACCACAAAAAAAAACATGACAGGTGTTCTAATCTATCTGCACTCTACCCAAAACTAAAAAAAATGCACTTCTATGTAGCTGGAAATAAAAGGAAAAAAAAAACAAACAAAATAGGCAGTTGGCAAGACTCCAGTGGAATGTTGGGAAATGTGTTATATTTTCTCTTAACATTAAATACTACTTGCCAGGACACCTCTTTGGAAGTACCTATATATTCAGGCCAGTGCATTCTGGCTAGGCTACACAATATCATGACTGGCCTGAAAAGGAAATGTGGATCTATTTGGGACAACCATCTGCAATGAAACAGTTTAATAAAAAGACACATACCAATCAAATAAACCTGAGAAAAAACACACACATACACAACCCTCTTCTACAACAGGGTCCAGTTTTTCCAGCAGGGACAAAATTATATTCTGATCCCCAAAGGCAATAAAATATTTCACAGTTCCACATTTTATGATGCTATGTCTTATAAATATTAGTATCAGTTTACATTTTTTACATATCCAACCTTTTTTTGAAAAAAACTTCAGAGGCAGCCAGAACCAGTTCCCACAGAAAACCATAAAAAAAAATTTTTATTACCATTTTGGCATTTACGAAAAAACTATATATCACTGTGAAGTGCACTAACCCCTTAATCTGCCATCATAAACTTTATTTTAGTGGACATTTTTCTCTGAAGATATATTCAAATCAAGCCAATACAAAGAGTGAACATTAAAATATATTAAATATATTTCTATAGCTACCAGAAATAAATGTCAGTATGCAAAATTTTGTCAGTAATATAATTATCGTAATTAGCCTGTGCTCTATAAAATCTTTTGTATTTTTTTAGGTTTTCATAAAATGCATTAGCATATGCAAGACATAAAAATATGCAATTCCCTGTGAGCAGCAACCTAAATAAACATAGACGAACACAATTCAGCATCTTTAAGCTACGCTATCACATTCCAGGTTTTAATCTAGGGTTATCCAATAATGTTGTTTTGAGCTCAGTACACATTAACCTCCCTAGCGGTCTGATTATGTCCATATTTCTGTGCTCAAAGCGGTACATTTTTATGCATGGAAATATGTATTTTTTTATTGTAGGCCTGTAATTTTTAGGAATAACTCACTGAAATCTGTCCGAACAAGAGTCTAGTAAACATCCCGGGTATGTTAAAATTTGAAACACAAAATCATAAATTATAATTTAATAAATAATCATAAAAAATAATAATATAATAATAATAAATTTAATTCAATAATATAATCAAACCGAAAACACTGAATTTTGAAATATGGCGCCAAGTTCGCACATCACTGAGCAAAGTCGCAAAATCGTTTTCAGTGTCTGATGACGAATTTCCCCACGAATCATTATCACTCAATTCTGCAAGTGGTTCTAATTTACTATCGCTGTTCTCTAGCTGGTCTAAACCCGCTTTTGACCTAAAGGGACGCTTTTTGGACGCCATGGACGTTTCTCAGTTTCCAGGCAGAAAGAACAGTAAAAATGCAGGCAGGGCACAGGACAAAGCACTCGGGACAAAATGTATGTGAAATGGTTTGATACAGTAATGTTTTACTATGTGATTTTAGTGAATTTAGTGAATGTCACTTTTTGTCATTTTCAAATTTCCCGCCGCTCCGTCCCCGTACGTCTTGACGTCGCACGGGACTGAACCCAGAAGACAGATGCTGGCATCCGCCTGAGGACATTGCCGGGGACACTGCAGGGGGGACATCACAAGAGCGCAGGACAAGGTAAGTGAAGAAGAGATCAAGGGGTTACCGCTTGTGGTACTGAAACTTTACCCCGAGCAACACTTGGGAATATCACCAGGAAGGCTACAGGAAGTTGTATGAATGTGTACCTTTACTGCACCAATAAACCAGTGCTGTTAATGACCTGTACTTGTGCCTATGAACAAATAAGCTTGAAGCACCCTCTTCCTTGTGTAGCGCTTACCCTCACAGTTGGCGCTGATGTTTGGGTCCCAGAACTCCGGGTGCCAACAACTTTCCACCCTCTGACACACCAAGGCTATGGAGACAATTTTTTTATTGTTGCAAAACACAGTAACTCAATAACCAAAAAAAATGGACAGCAATAGAAAATACTCTAACAAGTATACAAAAGCAGTTGCAAAATCATGTGTAACTGAAAATACTAAGTGGACCAATATATTAGCCCCTAAACCTTATACAAAATGGGGGTGCTAACCTAAGAAAAAGCAAGAATTAGGGGTCTACAGCCACTGTCCAACCCCTTCCCAATGGCCAGTAAGTTGATGTACATTGGGGCCCAAATCTGGACTGGCCTCAAATGTGAGTCCCACAAATTCGGGCATGTGTGCCCAACAAATGTCCTAAACAAATGATACTATTCCCTTACATGGTGGGTAGAAGGTTGTGGTCAGCAGCCTCTCACCACTACATAAGTTGATGACTCAACTCCCCCTGCTCTCCTTCTGGATGTCAGCTGCAATACAACTCAGTGGTGACGTCCTGCCCACACATCGGACTCGTCGATTGCATTCCTCCAACTTCGTAATGTCACTAGTTCTCCACATCTCCAATATACCATGGTGCTCCAGGTGCACTGTGTACTCCACAGCATCCTTAAAACTGCCCATAGCTCTGCCCATAGATCCCTAGTTCCAAACAATCTGCAGCACCAGGTTCACTCTCCCTGGGGACTACATTTCTCACAAGTATTTGCTCTGTCATTTCCCAGGCTACACAGCCTGAGGCTCTCCCCTCTCTAATCATAAAGCAGCTCCTCCACCACTTTGGCAGCTTGAGAGGGAGAGAGAAGGTTCAGCAGCAGTAATAGTGATAGCCCAGTCCATGCTGCAAAGCGAGCAGCGCTGTGGACCAAGCAGTTGTGGACCAGGGCTACACTCGCATTTACAATGGATCACTGTTGCCCTATGAATATGACAACTTGACAACTCTTGTCAAATTGCTATGATGATGAACTTGACAACTCTTGTCCAGTTGCTGCCTCCTGGCATGCTGATGCCTGGCCTCCAGTCTTTGTTAAAAGATTGTTATTTGTGTAAGTAGCAGTTAATCACATTTAACTGAATAGTAATTATTAAGACTTTTCCCCACTAATTTGAGTGGCTTCCCCATAGATGAGAACATACCCTAGTCTTTCCTTTAGAAAAACCAAATTAATACGGCCATCCTTTTTGTGGCTGGAGTGTCAGATTTTTTATTACACACCACACACCTGTGTTTTTCAAGCCCAGTAGCACTTTGTGATAGAAGCTTGGCCATCCAAAAGGCCTATCACCCAAACGCAAATACAGTGCAGTCCAATGTAATGAGGAATGAAAAGTCTTGTACCTTGGGGAGACAAAACACCTGGCCCAAGATAGTAAATTGAACACCTTAAGAAGAAGAGACATTTTTGTAGGGCTGTTTGTAGGGACATTTCAGACATAGAGGACAACTAGTTTGCAAAAAACGTGAAAGAAGCCATCTGTCAAACTGAAACAACCATCTATAAACAGGGTTGGGGGCCCTCAACATCATGCCACCGACATATTGTTTAATGCTGTTTTAACACATTTACCCTGGGAATATGACAACAACATCCAGTTGAAGTTTTAAGCCATTTTATTTCTTTAAAGTCATGTCTCATGAAAATGCTGTTTCCCATTATAATTAGTTTTGTGCCCCCTCCAAATGTATTTATTGCAGTCTGGTTTATTTGCAATTTAAGCAAAATTCTTTTTTCAGTTACTTTTAGCAGCAATACAATTATGTTGAGTCATTAAAACTGGAGAGTGTAAAAGCTGGTGCGGCTCTGAATTGAAACCAATCAGTTTCCAGGTTTTATTGTCAAAGCTTAATTGAACAAGATGAAGTTAGAACCTGATTGGCCACCATGCACAGCTACACCAGATTTTGCACTTCCCAGTTTTAGTAAACCAACCCCCTTGTTTTCGCTAAAGCAACAAAACCATTTATTCTGTGTTTTTTTTTGTGTGAAATGTGGCTTCTTTGTATCCTTCTTTTTATATTATTGAGCTTTATTTCAATTAATTTCTGAAGATATGTTTTTTTTTCACTGGACATAACGATAACGTTTGTTTATTTTTCTTTTATACATGTGTATATTTGGAAGCAATTCTGCTGTATCCTCATTTTCATATGTGTTATTTTAAACTTTTCTTCCATCTTTGACTAAAGGGGAATGTGTGGTCCCTGAAACACATTGGATGTCCTTTGCCCTGCTTGGTGTAATCAGGTGAACAATAAAGAAGTTGGACTCCTAGGGATTTGGTGCTATTTGGTCTATTACACTTGAATTTCTACCTAAGGGATAACATAGTAGACTGTGAAATACAAATGTATCAACTATATTGTATCTTTTCTGACTTGTTATATTCAGAGGGTATATCCCAAGACAGGGCTAAAGATTTTCAACAGCTGAAGATGATTGGAGATGATTTTGTTAAATTCAGAAGACAATTCTACACAAATAAGTTATAGTGTTACTAAACCCAGGGCCCTGCATTCACTATATCTGGTCTCTCACAGTATACAGAACATGGAAATACAATTCTTCTAGTAAATATACTGCTAAATACCTTTTCGTATCAGAAGTTACATCAGTCTTGTGTTTTCTATCAGTGTTCAGCCAAGCACTAGCTAAAGCTTGTAGGAGTTTTCTTTCTGCTCTAGGAGGATGCAGAACCCCTGACCTCTGTCTGTACAGTGCTGATTGGCCCTGTGCTGATCACATGCACTCTCTCAAGAAAAAAAAAACCTATCTAGCAATACACACCAAACTGAGCTTGTATTAAATGCCTACGGTTCAGTCTGCCTTATCAGGAGATAAGAGGTGGTTGCTTGAAAAAAAGGAGGAACAGAAAAGAAAGGATCAAACAGCCTTTTACACAAAAGGTTTAACCCCTTAGGTTCCACAGTGAGTATAACAAGCATGTGTTACTGCATATAAAGACAGATTTTACTGTTGCGGGTTTAGTAACACTGAAAACGGAAGCATAGAAACATTGAAGACTGACTGCAGAAAAAGACAGAGTTGTCCATCAAGCCCGCCCTATTTTTATTCATTTATTTTTGTTTTTCAACTTTTTTGAGTATAGATCTTTGTCTTAAACATGTCCACCCTACCCATGCTGCCATTCGTGGCCATGGTTGTCAATCACCGAGACACCAAGTCAGTTCCCCCCTGTGTCAGAATGCCCACCGCAGTCCCACAGTCCCGCTATCAGTCGCTGATCACCGCCATTACTAGTAAAAATAATTTTTAAAAAATATCTATACCACCATTAGTAAATGCTATAACTTTCAAGTAAACCAATCAATTTACACGTATTGGGATTTTTTTGTTAGCAAAGACATGTAGCAGAATCCATTTTGGCCTAAATTTATGAGGAAATTAGATTTTTTACATTTTTTTACTGGACATGTTTAATAGCAAAAAGTCCAAAATATAGTTTTTTTCTCTAAATTGTCGATCTTTTTTTTTTTATAGCACAAAAAATAAAAACGCACAGGCAATCAAATACCACCAAAAGAAAGCTCAATTTGTGGGAAAAAAAAGGATTTAAATTTCATTTGGGTGCAGCGTTGCATGACCGCACAATTGTAAGTTAAAGTGACGCAGCGTTGTAATGTAAAAAATGGCCTGGTCAGCAAGGGGGGTAAATCCTCAGGAGGACAAGTGGTTAAGACAACAGAAACAAAATAGAATAAATAGAAAATAATTATGGAACTCCATCCCTCATGCTATTCTCCAAAACATGTGGTTCAATGGTACTCAGAGATAGCTGGGAACAATGTAGCTGAAAACAGTCAGCACAGGCCAAGAGCATGGGACATTATCAGCTCATAAGATTTCTGGTAAGATCAACAGGTATTTCTATGCAAACAGATATAACAAATTGCTTTCCATGGTATATATATATATATATATATATATATATATATATATATATCATGTCAAAAATAAGATAAGTTCATTGTTAAGGTTTACATACATTTTAACTTTATATTCAGTGCTAGCAACTGAACAACAATTATAATAATAAATAAATAAACTAAATCTCTAAATGTCTTTTTTTTACTCATCTAAAGCCAATGGCATTCCAATCTGAGTCTGAGTCTTCTCTCTTATTCTGTTTACAGGACATTGGTTGTTCTTTGGGTGTTTATGATACTACTTTAGTGATGTAGACACCTCCTGTTGGCTGTCCAGCTGTGTAATCCTCTCAGGATCCAAAAGAGGAGTCTACAGTGGAGATGTCAGCACAAGGGAACTATTGCCCAGTATGGGCTCATCTACACTGCTGGATTAGCACTCCCTCACACGTAGAAACAGCACCAGAGAGGGAACTGGAAAGATTATTTACGTAAGTATATCGTATTTCATAAAGTAAGAAAAAAATGTGCAGAATGAGTTAGAAGATGGTGGGTCATGTTTTGTCTGAAGATGGATTTTAATCATAAGTGCATCTGCCCTTCCGATTCTTCTTTAGTTCCCCTACAAAGTCTAACAAATAATTGATCTTCTTGCCAGTAAATCCATCTCATGCAGCTTCCTCTGATGAGGAAACAAAGCTGCTGTACTGCTTCTGAATTCAAAGCAGCGTTGCCCCTTATGTAGGTTGTACCAGTGTGGTTTACAGTGGAATGAGAAAATGTTGCAGGGGGTATGACTTGTCTGTAGCTTGACAATCAGCAGTTGGCAACACCCAGCCCTACCAGCTGCTTACTAGTTTGGCAGATCTAAATGTTCTTTTGAAATCCTCCCACTGTGAGCTGCAGTGTCTCAGTGAGGGAGAACGTGGGTAAAGTAGGATTTAGCTGACTCAAGGAAGATAAAAATACGTTTTCTTTTAACTACTTCCCATCCGGCCCATGTCCATAAATAGCCGAATGGGAGCAGTGCCGAAGCGGGTGGCCGTTTATAAACGGCCCCCGCATTCACTGCTTGTGCACGCTCCCTGGAAGCGCGTGGCAGCGTGACCTCTGTGTGAGGTCCCGATCATGTGATCACTGATTGGCCAATCAGTGATCACATGAATAGTAGTAAGCAAGATGTCACTTTTGACATCATTGCTTACTACTTGTGAAATCTGTGAATGATCACAGAGGTCACATGGTACAAGGCTTTTCACAACAGCCTTGTACCATGTGACAAGCTGTGACCAATCACAGCTCTCACAGTATTTCTCAATGGCAGTCAGAGAGAAGGAGAAATTATTGCTTTTACAGTCTTTATGGGTGTAAAAGCAATCAGTGTAAAAAAAAATATTCATCACCCCCCACAAGTAGTACAGTGTCACTATGGTGACACTGTACTGCTAGGGTGACAGAATGTTAAAAGAAAACATAAATAATAATATAAAAAAAATAAAAATGTAAAAAAAATGTGAAAAATTATAATTTTTGGTTATAAACTAATTTGGGGTTTTTTTTACTAAAAAGATAGCTGAATACATTTTGGCCAAGATTTATGAAGAAAGATTATTTATTTGAAAATGTTTATTTGAAATTTTATTTTATTTGAAAAACACTTTTTTTTCAAAATGTTTGGAATTTTCATTTATATAGCAAAAAAAATAAAAATCCCAGTAGTGAATAAATACCACCAAAATAAAGTTTTATCTGTCTCAAAAAAATGCAGAAAAATTCATATGGGTACAGTGTTGCATGACCGACCAATTGTCATTCAAAGTGTGATAACACTGAAAGCTGAAAATTGGTCTGGACCGGAAGGGAGTGAAAGTGTCTGCATTTGAAGTGGTTAATTTATGAGGCTCTTGTATTACATATCGAGTAAAACTGAGACCTGTTTAGTCTGTCGCACAGGGTCCTTCACATGTACTTTAACCTCCCTAGTGTAGCTCGGGGTAAAATGTCTGTACCAAAAGCGGTAACCCCGAGCTACACTCGGGCTTACCATGCAGCGCTGCATAGGGAGTCCCTGCAGAGCTTACCTTGTCCTTCGCTCCCGCAATGTGTCCCCTGCAGCGTCCCCGGCCATCTCCTCCAGCTGATGCCGGCATCCAGCTTCTGTGTTCCGGTCCCTGTGACGTCGGGACGTACGGGCGCCGCCGGGAAATTTGAAAATTTTAAAAAAATGTCATTTTTTTCAAAACAAATTTTACATAGTAAAACATTGCTGTTTCAAACCATTTCACATACATTTTGTCCCGAGTGCTTTGTCCTGTCCCCTGTCTGCATTTTGACTGTTCTTTCTGCCTGGAAACTTAGAAAAGTCCATGGTGTCCAAAAAGCGTCCCTTTAGGTCAAAATCAGTTTTAGACCAGCTAGAGAACAGCGATAGTAAATCAGAACCACTTGCAGAATTGAGTGATAATGATTCGTGGAGAAATTCGTCATCAGACACTGAAAACAATTTTGCGACTTTTCTCAGTGATGTGTGAACTTGGCACTATATTTCAAATTTCAGTGTTTTTGGTTTGATTATATTATTGAATTAAATGTATTATTATTATATTATTATTTTTTATGATTATTTATTCAATTATAATTTATGATTTTGTGTTTCAAATTTTATCATACCCGGGATGTTTAATAGACTCTTGTTCGGACAGATTTCAGTGAGTTATTCCTAAATATTACAACCTACAATAAAAAAACTACATATTTCCATGCAAAATAATGGTACCACTTTCAGCACCAAAAATCTGAAATAATCATACCGCTAGGGAGGTTAATACCTGTAATGTTAAATGTTCCAGGTGTGTAAAATGCCAGTGAAAGTGATCACCTCTGTCTTGTTCTCTTTTGAATGGTTATAGGTGCAGGCTAGGCATTAGGTATTTTAGGTTTGTTTTGGGCTGAAGTATAGAAATGTATGGCTTGAGTGAAATTTCCAGACATACTGTACCAAATTTGTTGGAAGTGATAGTAAACCCACATCAGTAAAAACTATCAATTAATGCTCCATTCCATGCTAATCATACTCACTTATCCACTCTAGGATTTGTTTTCTGTGTTCTGCGAAAAAACTGGTTGATCCTGCCATTCTCTGTTCCTCCCTCCTGTCCCCGCTGCAGCTGGAAATTCTGAAGAGCGGCCGTTACCACAGCTAGTGTGCATGCTCAGTTTTCAGTGTGTATCTATAGTGAGCATTTCCTCCATGAGCAAATCACATGATTATAGAGTTGCACATGTGGACGTATACACAGACACATTTCAGCCCACTCCCTCCATTGTCCTCCACACCCATTAAACATCTCAACACTATGGGGACAGGATATTAATTCTTGATTGATGGAGGGATCACCTCCATGTAATTCTAAGTACATAAACAAAAATAGACACAAGATGGAGGGGCATAGAACTGGCTGTGACTGAACCTCCCTCTAGATATCATTACAATGTGTCGTCAGTGACTCAATAGAAGCTCCTCCCACCAATGCATACCTAAAGAATGTAGAGAGCTTGGGAAAGTCACTAGACCACTGTCTACTATGAGAAAGGGTACTTTTTTTAAAATTAATATAGTGGCATCATTCATATATGTAAATAGAAGGGATACTGTATAATAAATTGTCTGTGTTTAGAATCACTTTAAAGTAGAAATAAAGGCAATTTTTTTTTCATTTTGAATAGAGTAAGGGGGGGGGGGGTAACCCCTATCAGGTTTTTTTCCTTCAGTGTCCCATTGGGGAGATTTTCTTTCACTTCCTGTACCATATCCAAAACAGGAAGTGAGAGAAATCCCTGCAAATTAAGGGAATTCATTAGGGCTCCCTAGGTCACCAATATTGGTGTCTCCATTGAATCGATTGGATTGGATCACTTTCAATGATAACTGTAAACAGGACTAATAGAGAGAGTGAACCTGTCCAAAACTAAAGAAAAAAAAGGTAATTTAGTTTTGTTTGGATCATGGATGGGATAATGGATTTTCTTATGATGTCAGAAGCATGCCTTTGGGATTTAAACCCCATTTGGTCTTCGTGCATCAGAGCAATCAAAGAAACCATAACTAATTTATTGAGTCATTTGCAGTTTCACTGTAGCTGCCATGTGTACTTACATATTTATTGCTTAAAAACAAAATGTAGTCAAAAATAAAAACAAAATCAGCACAATGGACATTACTTACTATCAATGTTATGTGTTCCTTGTGCTGCTGGCACCTGTATTAGTTGAAATCTTCTCCTCCTACCAGTCCCCTCTCCCCCATCTTCATAATCGTTTGGTGCGGTGGGGTTTATTAGAGCTGACGGACCTGTCATATGCAATTATCAAGAGTGCCATCAATGCTGACTATGCCTGCATATTCTGCCCCCTCCTTCATCCATAGAAGCTGAACTTTAGTTTCTATAAATGAAAACAATCTTTGAATGGAGGATGGGTGGATGAATTAATGGTCTACCTCCTCCATTTGTACATTTTCTTAGAGTTCAGCTTTAAGCTATAAAAGAAGGTGGGGAGATGGTGTACAAAAACTTCTCATATCAGCTAAGCAGGGTAAACCTGTCTCATTAAAGCTGGGGAAAATATTTTTCATTGTTTATGGATATCTCCGCTGCTTACACAGAATACAAATATGCAGGGCTGTATGTACTATATTGGAGCTAAACTAGTAGGGTGGTACCATCTAGCCTTAGTTTCCACAAAGCGTGTAAATGTTTGCTTGTTTCCCTCTTCTGTCTACCTCCAAATATGTGTTGCTCATTTCAACAAGATAACTATAGGAGTAAGGGGTAGAAGAGGATGTTGATAGTAGTAACCAGGAACTATGCTGCGAGATAATGACAATAGCTGTGTTTCTGCAGCAAAGTTCCTAGGCTGATGATGGTGTTGGTGGTAGGGGGTTTGAAGAATGAGTTATGAGAATCGAATCCACCAATGTATCAGTATATACAGTTGCAAGAAAAAGTATGTGAACCCCTTGGGATTACGTGGAGTTTTGCATGAATTGGGCATAAAATGTGCTCTGAACGTCATCTAAGTCACAACAATAGAAGAACACAGTCTGCTGAACATAATACTACACAACCATTAGATGTTGCCATGGTTTAATTGCATATTACATGTAAACATTCACAGTGCAGGGAGGAAAAAGTATGTGAGGTTCTAGCTTAATGACTTCTCCCAGAGCTAATTGGAGCCAGGAGTGAGCCAACCTTGACTCCAATCAGTGTGATGATATTGGATATGTTGCTGACAGCTGTCCTGCCCTTAAAAAACACACACCTGTTTTGGGTTTACTGGTTTCAAAAAGCACTGTCTGATGTGAACCATGCCTCGCAGAAAAGAGCTCTCAGAAGACCTACGATCAAGAATTGTTGACTTGCATGAAGCTGGAAAGAGTTACAAAAGTATCTTCAAAAGCCTTGATGTTCATGTGTCCACGGTAAGACAGACTGTTTACAAATGGAGAAAGTTTAGCACTGTTGCTACTCTCCCTAGGCGTGGTGGTCCTGTAAAAATGACTGCAAGAGCACAGCGCAGAATGCTGCATGAGGTAAAGAAGAATCCCAGTGTGTCAACTAAAGACCTACAGAAATCTCTGGCACATGCTAACATTTTTGTTGACGCATCTACAATAAGGAACACATTAAAGAAGAATGGAGTACATGGGAGGACACCACGGAGGAAGCCATTGCTGTCCAAAAAGAATATTGCAGCACTGTGAAGTTTGCAAAAGAGCACCTGGATGTTCCACAGCACTACTGGCAAAATATACTGTGGACAGATGAAACCAAGATTGAGTTGTTTGGGAAGAACACACAACACTATGTGTGGAGAAAAAAAGGCACAGCACACCAACATCAAAACCTCATCCCCACTGTAAAACATGGCGGAGGGAGCATCATGGTTTGGGGCTGCTTTGCTGCCTCAGGGCCTGGACGGATTGTTGTCATTGATGGGAAAATGAATTTCAGAGTTTGTCAAGACATTTTGCAGGAAAACGTACGACCATCTGTCCGCCAACTAAAGCTCCGCAGAGGATGGGTGATGCAACAGGACAATGACCCAAAGCATACAAATAATCCAACAAAACAATGGCTGCAACAGCACAGAATACGCCTTCTGGAGTGGCCCAGTCGGAGTCCTGACCTCAACCCGATTGAAATGCTGTGGCATGACCTTAAGAGAGCGATTCACACCAGACATCCCAAGAATATTGCTACACTGAAATAGTTTTGTGAAGAGGAGTGGTCCAAAATTACTCCAGATTGTATTGCAGGTCTGATCTGCAACTACAGGAAACGTTTGGTTGAGGTTATTGCTGCCAAAGGAGGGTCAACCAGTTATTAAGTCCAAAGGTTCACATACTTTTTCCTCCCTGCACTGTGAATGTTTACATGTTATGTGCAATTAAACCATGGCAACTTCTAATGTTTGTGTAGTATTATGTTCAGCAGACTGTGTTCTTCTATTGTTGTGACTTAGATGACGTTCAGAGCACATTTTATGCCCAATTCATGCAAAACTCCACGTAATCCCAAGGGGTTCACATACTTTTTCTTGCAACTGTATCTGTAGATTCGTGATTTGACAGTATGCTACTTTAGATTCGCACACAGTAAATGATGATGCCCTTTTATTTTTACAGATACATTTTACCTGTGAGGACCAACGAACATTAAAAAGGAGATATGGCTACATTTTTCTTGAATTATTGAAACTTGTTACTACTATCAACATCCTCTTCTACCCCTTACTCCTATAGTTATCTTGTTGAAATGAGCCATAATTAGAGATGAGCGAATTATTCAAAAATTCGATTCGACTGATTCGGCAAATTCGTGAAAAAATTTCGATTCGAGTCGAATATATTCGCTGCGAATTTAACTTATAAAAGGGTGTTTCTAGGCTTCAGAGAGCCTTTATATTAGTGCAGAACACTGTACCTTTAATTTAAATGCCCTTGGAGTCTGCTGGGGAAGATACTGTAAATAATACTGACAGTCAGTATGACATGCAGATGAGTGCCGTCGATCTTAGAATCACCGCACACTTCACTCATTTGGGCAGTCACGGGGGCCAAACCAGAGTGTGGAGCCACAGTGTGGCGGTGGAGGCAGCAGCAATGGGAGGCCATACAGCACCCTATGACAAAAATGGAAACCACCAGCAGTGTGAGGAGACCTGAAAGTGGCACATGGCAGAGTGTGGCGATGGAGACAGCAGCAATGGGAGGCCGTACAGGGACCCATGACACACTCTGGACCTGGCAGCAGCATGAGGAGGCGGTACAGGGGCCCATGACAGATTACGGGCCTGGCAGCAGCATGAGGAGTTGGTACGGGGGCCCATGGCAGATTACGGGCCTGGCAGCAGCAATGGGAGGCCGTACAGGGACCCATGACACACTCTGGACCTGGCAGCAGCATGAGGAGGCGGTACAGGGGCCCATGACAGATTACGGGCCTGGCAGCAGCATGAGGAGTCGGTACGGGGGCCCATGACACACTCTGGACCTGGCAGCAGCATGAGGAGGCGGTACAGGGGCGCATGACAGATTACGAGCCTGGCAGCAGCAACTTGGACAGGAGGACGTTCAGCTTCTGCACCGTCGGGTGCGTGCTCGCAAACTGTTGTCTCTTGGAAACGGATTCCAAGAAAGACTGCTGACGGAATCCGTGAAGAGGAGTAGCAGGAGAAGGAGCATCTGAACGAGCGGAATATGCCAACAAGCAACAAAAGGGGCCCATGACAGATTACGGGCCTGGCAGCAGCATGAGGAGTCGGTACGGGGGCCCATGGCAGATAAGGGGCCTGGCAGCAGCTATGGGAGGCCCGTAATCTGCCAGCACCCTATGACAAAAAATGGAACACACCAGCAGTGTGAGGAGACCTGAAAGTGGCACATGGCAGAGTGTGGCGATGGAGACAGCAGCAATGGGAGGCCGTACAGGGACCCATGAGAGACTGTGGACCTGGCAGCAGCATGAGGAGGCGGTACTGGGGCCCATGGCAGATTACGGGCCTGGCAGCAGCAATGGGAGGCCCGTAATCTGCCAGCACCCTATGACAAAAAATGGAACACACCAGCAGTGTGTGAGGAGACCTGAAAGTGGCACATGGCAGAGTGTGGCGATGGAGACAGCAGCAATGGGAGGCGGTTCAGGGACCCATGAGACACTGTGGACCTGGCAGCAGCATGAGGAGGCGGTAAAGGGGCCCATGGCAGATTAAGGCCTGGCAGCAGCAATGGCAGGCCCGTAATCTGCCAGCACCCTATGACAAAATGGAACCCTGGGCTGGGGCAGGCAGAACCGCCGTATCTTTATCACGGTTTTCCCAGGCCACCGAATGGCGACGCTGCATATGCTGACGCAACGCTGTAGTCCCAACATGGGCCCCCTGGCCACGCTTGACTTTCTGGCCACATAGTCGACATACGGCTACGTTTACTTCCTCGGGCGGCTTGACGAAAAATTGCCACACCGCCGAGTAGGAAACTTTGCCCCCGCTACTCCTCACTGGCTGACTGCTACTTCCTCCGTGCACACCGGCACCACTACTGGCCGTGGTGGTAGGCTGCTGTGGAGCTGGTGCTCTACTCCGTGGCCGTTTGCCTCCACTGACACTGCTGCGACCCTGCTGCCTCTGGAAGCAGCAATGGGAGGCCGTACAGGGACCCATGACACACTCTGGACCTGGCAGCAGCATGAAGAGGCGGTACAGGGGCCCATGGCAGATTACGGGCCTGGCAGCAGCAATGGGAGGCCCGTAATCTGCCAGCACCCTATGACAAAAAATGTAACACACCAGCAGTGTGAGGAGACATGAAAGTGGCACATGGCAGAGTGTGGCGATGGAGACAGCAGCAATGGGAGGCCGTACAGGGACCCATGAGAGACTGTGGACCTGGCAGCAGCATGAGGAGGCGGTACAGGGGCCCATGGCAGATTAGGGGCCTGGCAGCAGCTATGGGAGGCCCGTAATCTGCCAGCACCCTATGACAAAAAATGGAACACACCAGCAGTGTGTGAGGAGACCTGAAAGTGGCACATGGCAGAGTGTCGCGATGGAGACAGCAGCAATGGGAGGCCGTACAGGGACCCATGAGACACTGTGGACCTGGCAGCAGCATGAGGAGGCGGTAAAGGGGCCCATGGCAGATTAGGGGCCTGCCAGCAGCAATGGGAGGCCCGTAATCTGCCAGCACCCTATGACAAAAAATGGAACACACCAGCAGTGTGAGGAGACCTGAAAGTGGCACATGGCATGAGACACTGTGGACCTGGCAGCAGCATGAGGAGGCGGTACAGGGGCCCATGGCAGATTATGGGCCTGGCAGCAGCTATGGGAGGCCCGTAATCTGCCAGCACCCTATGACAAAAAATGAAACACACCAGCAGTGTGTGAGGAGACCTGAAAGTGGCACATGGCAGAGTGTGGCGATGGAGACAGCAGCAATGGGAGGCCGTACAGGGACCCATGAGAGACTCTGGACCTGGCAGCAGCTATGGGAGGCCCGTAATCTGCCAGCACCCTATGTCAAAAAATTCAACACACCAGCAGTGTGTGAGGAGATCTGAAAGTGGCACATGGCAGAGTGTGGCGATGGAGACAACCCACCGACTGTTTTGCTCGCTGCCAAGCTGCCACCCTCTTCTCCTGATGATGCTGAAGCAATAGCCTGATGACGACGAGGCTGCCAAGTGCGATCAGCCTCATCATCATCAATTAGGGTCTCCGCCTCACTACTAGCCCCCTCGGCTGCGTGTGGGTCAGGAGACAGACCTGTCTCTACACCGGCTACCGAGCCACTCTCCTCGCCACTACTTCTTCGCCTGGCTGCTGAAGAGGCGGATGTCTCCCCCCGTTCCTGACCGCCCTCTGTTATCTCTTCCTCACTGTACTGGATGACACCGGGAGCACTAGCCTCTGGCTGCGAATAGTGCTGCCTCGACCCCTTCCTCTGCTGCCACGTCTGCTCGCTCCTAAAACATTGCCTCCTCTGCCACTCCTCTGCATGTTGTCTGACATACTCTTTAATTAAACGATTCTGTGTCCCTGAGTAACAATTCTGTGTCCCTAAGTAACAGTTCTGTGGCCCTCAGTAACAATTCTGTGTCTGTCCCTGAGTAACAATTCTGTGTCCCTCAGTAACAATTCTGTGTCCCTAAGTAACAATTCTGTGTCCCTGAGTAACAATTCTGTGTCCCTGAGTAACGTTTCTGTGGCCCTAAGTAACAGTTCTGTGGCCCTAAGTAACAGTTCTGTGGCCCTCAGTAACATTTCTGTGTCTGTCCCTGAGTAACAATTCTGTGTCCCTCAGTAACAATTCTGTGTCCCTGAGTAACAATTCTGTGTCCCTGAGTAACGTTTCTGTGGCCCTAAGTAACAGTTCTGTGGCCCTAAGTAACAGTTCTGTGGCCCTCAGTAACAATTCTGTGTCTGTCCCTGAGTAACAATTCTGTGTCCCTCAGTAACAATTCTGTGTCCCTGAGTAACAATTCTGTGTCCCTGAGTAACGTTTCTGTGGCCCTAAGTAACAGTTCTGTGGCCCTAAGTAACAGTTCTGTGGCCCTCAGTAACAATTCTGTGTCCCTCAGTAACAATTCTGTGTCCCTCAGTAACAATTCTGTGTCCCTGAGTAACAATTCTGTGTCCCTGAGTAACGTTTCTGTGGCCCTAAGTAACAGTTCTGTAGCCCTCAGTAACAATTCTGTGTCTGTCCCTGAGTAACAATTTTGTGTCCCTCAGTAACAATTCTGTGTCCCTCAGTAACAATTCTGTGTCCCTGAGTAACGTTTCTATTGCCCTAAGTAACAGTTCTGTGGCCCTAAGTAACAGTTCTGTGGCCCTCAGTAACAATTCTGTGTCGGTCCCTGAGTAACAATTCTGTGTCCCTCAGTAACAATTCTGTGTCCCTCAGTAACAATTCTGTGTCCCTGAGTAACAATTCTGTGTTCCTGAGTAACAATTCTGTGTCCCTCAGTAACAATTCTGTGTCCTTGAGTAACAATTCTGTGTCTGTCCCTGAGTAACAATTCTGTGGCCCTAAGTAACGGTTCTGTGGCCCTCAGTAACAATTCTGTGTCCCTGAGTAACAATTCTGTGTCTGTCCCTGAGTAACAATTCTGTGGCCCTAAGTAACGGTTCTGTGGCCCTCAGTAACAATTCTGTGTCCCTGAGTAACAATTCTGTGTCCCTCAGTAACAATTCTGTGTCCCTCAGTAAAAATTCTGTGTCCCTCAGTAACAATTCTGTGTCTGTCCCTGAGTAACAATTCTGTGTCTGTCCCTGAGTAACGTTTCTGTTGCCCTAAGTAATGGTTCTGTGGCCCTCAGTAACAATTCTGTGTCCCTCAGTAACAATTCTGTGCCTGTCCCTGAGTAACAATTCTGTGTCTGTCCCTGAGTAACAATTCTGTGTCCCTGAGTAACGTTTCTGTGGCCCTAAGTAACATTTCTGTGGCCCTCAGTAACAATTCTGTCTGTCCCTGAGTAACAATTCTGTGTCTGTCCCTGAGTAACAATTCTGTGTCCCTCAGTAACAATTCTGTGTCCCTCAGTAACAATTCTGTGTCCCTGAGTAACAATTCTGTGTCCCTGAGTAACAATTCTGTGGCCCTCAGTAACAATTCTGTGTCTGTCCCTGAGTAAGAATTCTGTGTCTGTCCCTGAGTAAGAATTCTGTGTCTGTCTCTGAGTAACGTTTCTGTGGCCCTAAGTAACGGTTCTGTGGCCCTCAGTAACAATTCTGTGTCCCTGAGTAACAATTCTGTGTCTGTCCCTGAGTAACAATTCTGTGGCCCTAAGTAACGGTTCTGTGTCCCTCAGTAACAGTTCTGTGTCCCTGAGTAACAATTCTGTGGCCCTAAGTAACGGTTCTGTGGCCCTCAGTAACAATTCTGTGTCCCTGAGTAACAATTATGTGTCTGTCCCTGAGTAACAATTCTGTGGCCCTAAGTAACGGTTCTGTGGCCCTCAGTAACAATTCTGTGTCCCTCAGTAACAATTCTGTGTCTGTCCCTGAGTAACAATTCTGTGGCCCTAAGTAACGGTTCTGTGGCCCTCAGTAACAATTCTGTGTCCCTGATTAACGTTTCTGTGGCCCTAAGTAACGGTTCTGTGGCCCTCAGTAACAATTCTGTGTCCCTCAGTAACAATTCTGTGTCTGTCCCTGAGTAACAATTCTGTGGCCCTAAGTAACGGTTCTGTGGCCCTCAGTAACAATTCTGTGTCCCTGAGTAACAATTCTGTGTCTGTCCCTGAGTAACAATTCTGTGGCCCTAAGTAACGGTTCTGTGGCCCTCAGTAACAATTCTGTGTCCCTGAGTAACAATTCTGTGGCCCTAAGTAACGGTTCTGTGGCCCTCAGTAACAATTCTGTGGCCCTCAGTAACAATTCTGTGTCTGTCCGAGTAACAATTCTGTGGCCCTAACTAACGTTTCTGTGGCCCTAAGTAACAGTTCTGTGGCCCTCAGTAAAATTCTGTCTGTCCCTGAGTAACAATTCTGTGGCCCTAACTAACGTTTCTGTGGCCCTAAGTAACAGTTCTGTGGCCCTCAGTAACAATTCTGTGTCTGTCCCTGAGTAACAATTCTGTGGCCCTATCTAACGTTTCTGTGGCCCTAAGTAACAATTCTCTGGCACTCAGTAACAATTCTGTCTGTCCCTGAGTAACAATTCTGTGGCCCTAACTAACGTTTCTGTGGCCCTAAGTAACAGTTCTGTGGCCCTCAGTAACAATTCTGTGTCTGTCCCTGAGTAACAATTCTGTGGCCCTAACTAACGTTTCTGTGTCCCTAAGTAACAATTCTCTGGCACTCAGTAACAATTCTGTCTGTCCCTGAGTAACAATTCTGTCTGTCCCTGAGTAACAATTCTGTGGCCCTAACTAGCGTTTCTTTGGCCCTAAGTAACGATTCTGTGGCCCTCATTAACAATTCTGTGTCCCTGAGTAATGCTTCTCTGTCCCTAAGTAACGTTTCTCTGTCCCCAAGTAACGTTTCTGTGGCCCTAACTCTGTCCCTAATACAGAGCGGTCTGCCTCTCTTGAATGACTGGAGGCAAATGAAGAATTCTAAAATGGCCGCTATTTATAGCTCGACCATTACACAGTGCTGGCTGGCTGGCTGCTGATTGGCTAATGCGATCACATGTCATTAAGGAATGCATTATGGGTCAGCGCGCCTTGTCTGCGCGCCTTCCCAGACATCCCCGCTCCGTCGCCGCACATGTCCGCCGCCATTTTAGGAAAAATTTCGATTCCGAAGTAGGCTATTTTTCGGATTCGGCGCGAATCGAAAATTTTCCAATATTCGACTCGAATTCCACTTCGCCTACTTCGATTCGCTCATCTCTAGCCATAATCACATTTCCATATAATATACCCTTTACCTCAATTGTAGAAAGTGTCCTCAGCAAAATTGATCAGAGGCCACAATCCAAAATGTTTAGTGATGTAATGACATCATAAGCTGTAACATTAGTGAGTCAAACTATATAGAATTATGCTTCTGTCAGAACTCTGAATTTTTCCCTTTGGCTATTGGATAGGAGAATTGTCCAGAACAGTTTATGAAGGAACTCTAAAATCTATAAATTATTAAAACAAATAATTCAATATGCATACATTAATGGGCTAATACATTGATTTGTCAGCTGACCCCCCTCTTTCATGAGCCATGACCTTAAAACTCAAAAGTGAAGCTTATCAACTTCATACAAACTCTTATCAGGCAAAGGATTTGGTGTCCTTTTCTAATCTATAACAAATACTGAGTGATTCAGAAAAGCTGCAAGACAATAGGTCTATTTATGGAACAATAAGTGCTATCAAGAGATCATTTCAGCTGAAAAGATATATGTGTTTCCATGGGTTATTAGCTAATCATTTAATCTAGAAATCCATACATGAAAACACTAGAAACAATATAGTTCTTCAGTAATCTACCTACTGTAATCATTAGGGGAAACAATAAGGCAATATTACTTGAAACACTTCTTGAACAGCGCTTACATTAATGTACCCATAAATAACAGATGATTGTAATCCAAAGCCTACATTTTCAGAAGACTATTAAGCAATATCTGCACTACACATCAAACAACCTTGAAGTACTGCTGGCACATTGCTTTATGTGTTGATCCAGAGGTAAATTCGTCTAATGTCCAGTCCTTCATTGTTCAACCTACAGGTGTCATTGTAATGAGTACTGCTTCTTTGTTCACTTCATCATTTCTTCAGTTACATACATATTTCTTTTCAAAACCTCATTGATAAATTGCTTCTTATGCACTACTTGTATATAAATTTAAAAAATGGTTTTAGTAGGTTCACCTTCTGACTACAAGTATTCTAGCCATCATAAAATCTCCCACTTTCATTTTATCAGGACAGATGGGACACCTCAGCCACAGAAAGGAAGAATAGGCTTCTACTTGAAGGGATAATTAGTACTGAACTCTCCCCAAATCCAGTTTCATTCAGTAAGTCAGCATGTTCCAAGGCCCTATTTTAACTAGATTGTTTTACTTGACCTATAGTATTTAAATGTATGATATTACTTGCATTATCAGTACATGAAAACAGGCAAGTCCATCACTACACACAGTACTGCAACACTGCTTCTTGGCATTTCCCAAGAAAGGACAACCCATCTCTAAACCTTCTCACTCTTGGGCCCCAGTATCTGCCACATAATGTTATAGTTACAGTGATAGTTACAGTAGGGACATTTATATCCATTTTAATAAAATGGAAACATGGGTTATTGCCTTGGTAAGGAACTAGTTAGCACGTTTTATTAATGCAACATTAAATATATAAGTAATTTGATGCATTAAGAAATTACGTTTAATTTAAAAAATCTTTTACAGTTGAAAATGTAAGTTGTCTTGAATAGATTAACCCAACACCATTATTATTATTATACAGGATTTATATAGCACCGACAGTTTACTCAGCGCTTTACAATATAACGGGGGACAATACAGCAACAATACAATTCAATACAAGAGGGATAGGAGGGCCCTGCTCCTTGGAGCTTTCAATCTAGGAGGGAGGGGCTAGTGGTACAAAAGGTAGTAACTGTGGGGGATGGACTGGTTGGAAGAGTAGAAGATTCCATTATTAGCTGAGGGCAGGATAGGCTTCCCTGAAGAGATAGATTTTCAGAGATCGCCTAAAAGTGAGCAGAGTAGGCGATAGTCTGATAAATTAGGGTAAAGAGTTCCAGAGGATGGGGGAAGCTCTGGAGAAGTCCTGGAGACGAGCATGGGAGGAGGAGACAAGGGAGCTAGAGAGTAGGAGGTCTTTTGCGAGGAGCGGAGAGTATGGTTTGGGTGATACTTAGTGACAAGATCAGTGATGTAACTTGGGGCAGAGTTATAAATGGCTTTATACGTTATTGTTAATGTTTTGAATTTTATCCATTGGGCAATGGGAAGCCAGTGGAGGGATTGGCAGAGAGGGGTGGCAGATACAGAACGGTTAGTAAGGTGGATGAGTCTGGCAGCAGCATTCATGATAGACTGAAGAGGGAATAGCCTGTGATTAAATAGGCCAATGAGGAGGGAGTTACAATAGTCAAGGTGAGATATAACAAGGGAGTGAATAAGTTGCTTAGTGGTTTCCAAGGTTAGGAACGGGCGTATCTTGGAGATGTTGCGGAGGTGAAGTCTACAAGATTTGGACAGTGATTGGATTTGACACTGGATGACAAGGTATTAATAAGAGTGACAAAATAGGCTTGTTTGGCACCATGAAGGGAGGAATTGTATGTTAAGAAAGCAGATTTATATAGGGTGAATGCTTGTTGAGATTTGGTTTTACGCCACAATCGCTCCAGCGCACGACTATGTCGTTTAAGATTTCTGGTGTCGTCAGTCTGCCAAGGTTGTAGTGGTCGGGGCCTGATGCTTTATGTGGTTAGAGGAGCAAATGAGTCTAATGTGGATGAAAGCGAACTGTTGTAGACAGCAGTGACCAGGTCAGGGCAGGACAGGGGAGAGATACTGTCGTACAGTTGGTCAGTTGCAGAGTGAAAAGGAGCAGGGTTCAAGTTGTGAAGGTTTCTGCGGGTAATTGATTGCTGCTTGGAGGGATAGGTGTTTGAAGATGAGGACACTGTGAAGGTGATGAGATTGTGATCAGAGAGAGGAAAGGGGGTGTTTGTGAGGTTGTAGGGAGTGCAAAGATGGGAGAAAACAAGGTCTAATGTATTCCCATCAGAGTGAGTGGAGGACTGTATATACATTTTATACAAATATACATTATATTTGGATAGTTCAGTGGCCAGCATTGAATTCCTTCTTTACCTTGTTAATCAGTGTTAATGCACCATTACATTGGTATTCAGTTTAAAATGCCCTATAAAACCAATGGAATGTGGATATTTACACTGATCATCACCAATGTATCAAGGGCATTTACATTGGCCACAATGTTAACAAAAGCATTTACACTGACACCAAAATACAAGGGACTTTTATTAGAAAGGTGATACAATTGATTGATGAATTTGCAGGAGCATCACATAAAATAAGCTCAGAGTTGCTGAATATGAGGGAGCTGCACATGAGGCGGGGTAGTAGTAGATCATTACAAAGGGGGTCCATATGATAATTTATAATACCCTTTCCTATAGTCCACTGACAACACCTTTTTACATATACAGTTGTGTTCAAAATAATAGCAGTGTGTTGAAAAAAGTGAATAAAGCTCAAAATCCTTCTAATAGCTTTTATTTCCATACACACAAATGCATTGGGAACATTACACATTCTATTCCAAATCAAAACATGAAGAAAAATATATCAAATTTGTGTTGTTCCTCTAAAAAAATTGAAGAAAAGTGAATATTAGACTGTTCAAAAAAATAGCAGTGTTTGTATTCTTCTTTACAAACTCAAACATTCACTTTATAAACTGAAAAATGTTTGAAGATTTTGCTTTCCTTTGAATCACTTAATTAATATTTAGTTGTATAAGCACTGTTTCTGAGAACTGCTGTACATCTGTGTTGCATGGAGTCAACCAATTTCTGGCACCTGTGAGCAGGTATTCCAGCCCAGGATGATTGGACTACATTCCACAGTTCTCTATTTCTTGGTTTTGCCTCAGAAACTGCAATTTTGATGTCACCCCACAAGTTTTCTATTGGATTAAGATTCGGGGATTGGGCTGGCCACTCCATAACGTCAATCTTGTTGGTCTGGAACCAAGATGTTGCACGTTTACTGGTGTGTTTGGGGTCGTTGTCTTGTTGGAACACCCATTTCAAGGGCATTTCCTCTTCAGCATAAGGCAGCATGACCTCTTCAAGTATTCTGATGTATTCAAACTGATCCATGATCCCTGGTATGCGATAAATAGGCCCAACACCGTAGTATGAGAAACATCCCCATATCATGATGCTTGCGCAACCATGCTTCACTGTCTTCACAGTGTACTGTGGCTTGAATTCAGTGTTTGGGGGTCGTCTGACAAACTGTCTCCGGCCACTAGACCCAAAAAGAAAAATCTTACTTTCATCAGTCCACAAAATGTTGCGCCATTTCTCTTTAGGCCAGTCAATGTGCTCTTTGGCAAATTGTAACCTCTTCAGCACATATCTTTTTTTCAACAGTGGAACTTTGCGGGGGCTTCTTGCAGATAGCTTGGCTTCACATAGGCGTCTTCTAATTGTAACAATACTCACAGGGAACTTAAGACCTTCTTTGATCTTCCTGGAGCTGATTATTGGCTGAGTCCTTGGATTTTGGCTATTCTTCTATCCATTCGAATGGTAGTTTTTCTTCCACATCTTTCAGGTTTTGGTTGCCATTTTAAAGCATTTGCGATCATTTTAGCTGAGCAGCCTATCATTTTCTGCACTTCTTTATATGTTTTCCCCTTCTCCAATCAACTTTTTAATCAAGGTACGCTGTTCTTCTGAACAATGTCTGGAACAACCCATTTTCCTCAGAATTTCAGAGAGAAATGCACTGTAACCAGCATGTACAACATTGGCTGCCTCCCTTCCTTAAATAAGGGCAATAATTGCCATCTGTTTTTCAAAGAATGAATGACCTCACTAATAGAGCTCCACACTGCTATTATTTTGAACATGCCCCTTTCAATTAGTGATTCAATTACACAGAATCAGCAGCATGCATGTCATGACTGTTGGGTCTGTTGGATTTCTATTACTCTGCTACACCTGCTAGTAAATTATTTGCCATGTAGAAATATAATTTCTACCAAAAACAGTAATTGATCAGGTTAGTGATGTCTGACCTATTATTTTGAACACAACTGTATATCCCCTTTACAAATGTAGAGGAAAAAGAAACAACATAAGCACACCATTTGATTATCAAGTGCTCAAATTCTAATCACTGAAAAAGGTATTAGCCATCATTAGGCAGTCTTCATTTGCATGGCTTTTAGCGATCGATAACAACTCAGACACTTGAGTGGGTACGGTAGCACTGAAATGTATAGAAGAGGAGCCTGCAGAAATGATAAATATTCCCCCAAAAGGAAACATATGGCAAATGGTGATCTATCCCTTGCATCATGCAGAGATTAGAGAAAACCAATAAAATCTTCTGTATAATTTGTTCCTTATACTGTATTAATTAAAGAAGATTTATGCTGCAGGTCTGGTTTTGATCACAGAGAAACCAGCAGAAATAGCTTATTCGGTATGCAAGTTTGCAAGTTTCCAAATAATCAATCTCTCAGCTTTTGTTTGTAGCGTCGTGCATGAAAGATATTTTTTACAACATATATCCGAATCCTTTGAAAGGCCTTAAAATCCATTTATAGCTGGTGAACATTAGAATATTTATGTGTATGATTATGAACCATTCATCTTTTAAATGTTTTAATGTTTCTACATGCACAAAACTTTCTTTGAATAATGCATAGTTTGCAAATTTTGTCCTATATAGTTTAGATTTGGCAATGTGTTTGCCTTTGATGGGAGTAGGAGGTGGTTTACGCCTATGGAAATAGTCTAACTTTTTAGTAGACATTGTATTTGTTTTGAACACATTAATTCTAATGAACGATCAGTGTGGTAGCTTAAAGTTAGTGTTGCTGCTTTGAAGAACAAATTACATATAGTTACATAGTTATTGAGGTTGAATACGGACACCAGTCCATTCAATTCAACCTTCAAGTGTGCTGGACCATGCTAAGACCATGAGCCAAAATGTATTTTGCATGTTGCAAATCCCTGCCTGGAGACCACCCCTCTAACATGTCTAAGCCTTCCAGGCTTAGTTAGAGAGGTTAAGCCCGGAAGGGTGAAGTGCATAACAGAAGTGCATAACAGAAGAAGTCTCCATACTTTGATTTGCTGCATGCCTTGTCTGGCTGAGTTTGTTTGTTGACGTCATGTCACAGCAGCAATGGCACTTCCTCCAACAAGATGGAGGGATCTGGATCATCTTCTGTGGTTGGAGACCTTATCTAGACCTGTGTTTGTATTATTCTATTTAAGAGCTCCAACAAGTGAACTCCCAGCAGACTCTATACTGATACACTGGGCAATAGCATAGACTGGGCCTCTTGTTTATAGGTAAGCTATATATTTTGAGCTTTTTCTCTTTTGTAGTAGTGTCTTTATCAGAAACTACTGTTGTGGTGGTTTTCTGTATTTGTACCATAACCAGGCTTTCTTCCTCAGTGCTTTGCCTGTAAAAAAGCCCGTTTGAAGCTGTGTAAATGAAGGGGAAAAAAGGAGGCTCTATCTATCAAGTGGTTCCAATGGGAGTAGTATTACATGTGTGTGCTTGTCCAGGATCCTTCTGTCCCTTTGTGCAGTGTGATGATCATGTCAGGAAGTGCAATCCAACTCATTAAGGTGGACCCAGTCACCACTGCCAGGCTGTTCAAAGAACAGGAATTGTCAGTTGGAGTAAATGAATGCGTGCAGCTGACATCCATCCACTCCAAAACATCCATACCAAGCAAGACACATGTGTCCCAAATAATAGAGATGATATCCCTAGTAGCAATAATAATCACAGTGCAATGTGGAAAGGTGCCTCAAGCTACTACCACAAAGAAGTTATCAGGTTCAGTGTTCTGTTACAATTGTGGGGGGTAGTAGGCCCCCAAAGTCCATCAAAGATGGAAAGTTTTAGGAAATTGTAGAGGAAATTCAATGAGTTTCAGATTAAAGAGCCAGGTGGGTGCCAGACCACCTATGCTTTCCTAGGGCCCTGGGTGAAAGAGTCGACAGGTGCCAGACCACTTCAGCTTGCTTCTATTCAAGACACGATGTAAGAAGGAAGATGGGGAGACATGAGGCTTTAACTAGAATCTTAGCTGATATCTCAAAGAGATCACTAAAGCCACCTTCTTCAGTACTGAATTACACTGTTCAAGGAAGGGAAGTCCAACAACCTCCAAAACATCATAAGAGAAAGAAAAGAATACATGCTCAGTCAACTAGACTTGCTACTTTAACTACTTCTACCAAATTCACTGCCAATTTGTTAGGCCCATCATCTGTAATGCCTCTTCAAGTAGATGCAAGTTACCCAAGAGATCTCTTCGATTCAGATGCCAAGTGACTTGGCTATCCCATGACTTTGGTAATAAGAACTTGAAGTGTATAACCCAGCTTAAAGACTTATAAATTCAAAGTAAGTACCCATGTGAAGGCTACATGCAAATAAAGCTGTCATTAGATCACTGTCAGCCAAACAGGCATGTTTATTATGCCGGCCATTGTGAGTTTCCAACCTCTAGGGTTTACAAAAATTTCTATGTGAGGATGAGCATAGATCTGGTAATATAACCCGTAGCTCCCATTGCCTCTAAATACAACTCTTCGTAAGACCATGTGAATCTCATTTTTCAGTGTACCAGTGTCTGGTTGAAGAACAGAAGACCCCAGCAGAAAAAAACATTGCAGTCAGTAGAGGTCTCCTTCAAGCCTGAAAAAATTAAAAATAAAAATTTTAGAGAGGGAAGACAGTCTTTTCACAGCCCCCCAAGTCACAGAGGAATCATCTGAAACAGTAGAATCCAGAAAGCAAAGGGCTAAGTGACAAATCCAAGTGATTTGATAAGTCCCTGGGGGAGGGGCGAAAAGCATCACTGTAATTTCCGGTTCCGGTCTGACCTTTGGGACATCACGTCCAGTGAGTGGAGCGCACGTTGCCATTTTCTGTGCCCCTTTATGTGTGGGATTGCGGAACATTGCTTTTAAAAAGCTTTCAATTTTTTAACACATGAGTGCAATATATATTTTATTATTGATTAATAAAAGAGTATTACAGAGTTACACTATGTGTGTTCCTTTTGTTTTTTACAAGACGTATATGGAATCTGAGGTTTATCTATCTGAGTCCTGGCTATACCTGAAAACACACTTCACCAGTTTCAGCCTTTCTGATTCTTATGCCATATGAGCTAGGAGTCCAACGGATCTGGTGAGTGTGGAGTGTATTAGGTGGTGATTGTAAAGCACTGTGGGTTGACACAGAGGTGGACTGACCATTTGGAAACTTGGGCACTGCCCGAGGGCCCAGGGTCAGTAGGTGGCCCCATGAGATGCTCCTGGTACCTTTTTCATAGGCTTTTTTGAGTTTGGGCAAGGACACAGGGGTCCCATGATCCCCTATTGCCCGGGGGCCCCATGAGTTGTCAGTCCGCCCCTGGGGTGACATCATTTACAGAACACTTTCGGTTTGGATAGAACAAAATATTTTTTCACTGAAGCACTGTTTGTTTGGGACTTTTGATTTTTTCACATTTAAAATTATTGTTTATGCTGTATTATTGATTATTTATGTCCTGCCCTGTACCTGACTCATTATGGGGGAGAAGATCCACTGCATGTACTTTATATTAAAAGGTTCTGCAAAATAAGTCTAGTTTCACTAAACATGTGTGGTGATTTTGTGAAATTGTTACTTGGTTCCATGTAAATGTTGTTATATTTATCTAAATATGTGTTTATAAATTCTGTACAAAAAAATAAAAAATTTGGTGGGGCAAGAGTGTAATGTTGGTCAACGGCCCCTTGAAGCCACCTTGCAGTACTTTTTTCCCTTTCACAGCTGGTTAGGTCTCTCTCTGTATGAGATGAACAGCATATTGAGAGAGGGTAGCAGAAAAGGAAATTGATTGGCTGCCACCACAGCCTGGCAGCAACTAGCTTCTAGCAACAGGGAAGAAAGAGTTTGATTGGCCACCATGATGGCCAATATTGCCCAGTGAGCCCAGGGAGAGCACAGATAGCCCAGGAAGAGGGCTTGATGGAGTTGAGTGGCTACGATGCAGAGGACAGACTGAGCTGCAGAGAGAGAGCAGCACATGTGACTGCTGTACTGTGCAAAGGCAGAGTCTGTCAAAGCTCCAAAGCCATGTGCTGTTGAATTGTGCTGTGTGAGCTGAGTTGCCATATCACAAGACTGTTGTGCTGAGATCCAAGCTGCAGAGAACTTCAGTGACAGAGCAATACAGGGCAGAGCCACAAAAAGAGTATCACCAGTGAGGTGCAGGCTTGAGGCCCAAAGCTTCAGGTTGCCTTTTGTCTGACCTCAATCCAAAGAAGAGGCCTTTATCCAGTAAGAGGTTCAAATGCCTAACTTAAATCCACATCCATATCATAAGCAGCAGTTAGAGAATGGAGTACACAAGGGGAGAATTTCACCAAAGCACCGGTGTAGTGGGATGCCTATGGGCCACCACAGTGTGTTATTTGGATCGTGTTACTAACCTTGTGCTTTTGAGAGTGAAGTCCTGCCGAGGAGGACTGACTTGTTTTCCTTTGTTCAAGAGTAACAAGTGCGCTTGTTATAGAGCAATCACTCCACCATGAGTTAAATGCCCCCAACACTGGCAGCACTGAGTAGTTAATTCTCCATTGTGGCCACTTGTATGTTATGTGGTCACTTACCCTGTTAGAAGGATTGCTTGTGTTCACATTCCATGTTGTTCTAATGTTTGCTTTTGCCTGTTTAATAAACCTCATTGCACAGTTCCAGGTTTGTCAGTGTTTGTTTGTCCAGGTACAGGATGGGTCATCAATGGGCAGGACAGGAGGACCCATGTATCCAGCTGCTTCTGAGAGGGTTAGCATGGCATACATGTAGTTTAATTCCCTCCTGTAACAAGTCAAATATTTACTACTTTTGTGTGTTCTTCAAATCATGTAGCAGCTTACTTAAGTTGAAGCTCTCCCAGAACTGACTTATGGAATAGTAACATTGATTCTCAGTTATACAGAGCAACAAAAGACAAATAATTCCTGTAATACATTCTTGAATCAAAGGTAATCCCGATCAACACTGAAAATTGTGTATTTACTGTATAGCCTATAGAGCTAGATCAATGGTTTTCCATTTCAGAACTGCTGTGTAAAATTATCTGCTTAAAAAGACTCTCATCTCTTCCTCCTTGACCGTTTTTGAACATATATGACACCACACTCCTCTGGCATTCAAACTGATTTCTACCAGTTACTCCCAACATAACTGCCTGTACTCTCCTGCTACGCACAGCTATGTTGCCAAATGGGAAGTCAATTTAAAGGCCAAAAAATTGAAGCAGATTGGGACACCATGCAGCCTACTACCACTATTTGTGCTCTCAATATTACTACCTTAGAGTCTGCATATAAGGTCTTAACTGGGTGGTATTTAGTGCCTACTAGACTTGTTTACTTATTCCCTGGACATATAGGATTTTGCTTTAGGGGTGTCAGTAGCCTGGGGATGTTCTTAACACTTGGTGGACCTGTTTAATGCTGTTCACACTTTTGAATACTTTATTTGGGTCCTACCTTCCTAGAGACCTTTGTACACCTTATTACATTTTAAACCATTGGGTTTCACCAAATAGCAATTCAGATGAGCAAACTACATTCTCTTCCAAATTAACAATAGCTAGAGCCTGGAAGAAACAATTCATTTATTTCTCTGAGGTCAAAACTAGGCTGGAGGGCTTCTTTATAAATGAACAATTGACCAGGATCCTTCTCAATACCCATGCCAAATTTCTCAAGATTTGAGACCCATGGATTAATATGCCCCATGCTGCTCTTGTGGCATAATATCTACCTATTTATAAGGACCTGGATGATGACCAGTGACCCCCTGCATTCCATGACCTTCTTCCATCCAAGTTTCCCCCTTCTTACCTTTCTGCATGGCTCTGCCTTTCTTAGTCTTTTGTTCCTCTTTCCTTGCTCGCTCTTCTTCATCTTTCTGCGATGTAGCCCATCAGCTGTTTCCAGTTTCATGACCATTGGTAATTTTTTATTATGTTATTGTAACAACTGAGTTTATACAGCGCTAACCAGTAAACCCCATGTCTGGGTTTTATGGGGGTTTTCCATTGTATTTTATTGTATTCTTACATTAAAATCTTTGTGACAACCTGGGCCTGTGGCCCCTTATTATCCTATTGTGTCATATTGCTTGTTGTTTTGTCAAAGTTTAAAATATTAATAAAACTATTGAATTAAAAAAGACTCTGTCATGGGAAATTAAAAACAATAGTAAAAAGTGCAAACTCCTAGAGGCCTCTTCCTGCCTTCATATGCCCCTTTCTGCTTAGTGCCAATTCCTGTAAGGGCCGGTTAACACCACAATTTCTGTGTTGCAGATGTGTTTCTACATGCACATTTGTGATGGGTTCTGGTGCATCTTTTTTATGTGTTCCATGTCGGTTTTTCCCCTCTTTTTTTAAATCTCAATTAAGGACAGGTGTTGTCTGGTGCATTTCAGATGCATTCCATATAGAAAAAAGTAACATGTTCTACTTTTGTTGATTGCACTGGAATGCACTATAGTAGTTTTGAACTAGGTTCATGCATTTTTGATGCAGAATATAAACCAACTGGACTGGGTCTGGTGTGAACCATCATAGTTTATGAAGTCTATTTATAGACTACCTTTGATAAAATCTAATTTTTGAATAATAATTAGCTTAATATTTAATCCACCTTACTACAGTCTACAACAGTAATTTAAAAAGGTGTGCTGTCCTTTTAAAAGAATAAAAGTGTCTTAGTGCTGAAAAATTCATAAAATGAATAAAATATACAAAAATATTCAAACATATTCATACACTTATTCATAGCAATGCACGAACACATAAAGTGTTACAAAGTGCTCCAGTGCAAATGAAATAAAATCGAAAGTGTTCCAGTGCATATACTTAAACGTGAATCAAGATTTAAGTGGGTCAGAGGATATGGACCATTAACTTCAATGAACACTACGATAGGTCACCACCACCACAATATACGTTTGCATATTTTGTTAAGTTTATGAATTTTTCAGCACTAAGGCACTTTTAATCATTTAAAGAGACAGCACACCTTTTTCAATTTATATTTACACATATCTAGTTATCAGATATTTAGTGTGAGGCAATCTTCCTGTTAGTATTGGCTCTAAGGTTATAATGTACAGGGTTTCTATCCATTGTAAAGTTTACAACAGCCTTTCTCAACTGGGGTTCCATGGAATTTTGGAATTCTGCGAGAGGTCCACAGGGGTTCTAGGTCCTTGCTCATGTACACAGTAGAAGCAGGGGGCCCTGTTAGCAAATGAATCTAGAATTGCATTTGGAGATCAGTATATGCCCATATGTGTCCCTTTCATGCTCTCCAATGGAGGATTCATGCCACACATTCTCTGTATTTCCCTCTGTATGATGGAGAATATGATGTTATCCACCGTGCCTCTCCGCCTTGACCAATCAGAGTATGTCTTGTAGTCACTGAAAAAAATACAAACTTCTTTTGAGTGGTGAAGGTGCAGGAGCGAGAAACTTCCTGTTTTGAGAGGGGAAGTCCCTTGTGCACCAGCCTGAAGAGGGTGCCAATAATTGTATGCAGCATAGGCTACAGCGGTGAATTGCAACTTCACCATTGGTCACATGGAGGTGGCATCTGGATAATTTGTTTGAGCCAAGCTTACCCAGCTGATCTCATTCTTGGGATTCTTCTTTAAGGTGTTTGCAAACCTCTGAAGTGAGAAATGAACAAAGCATATCCTCATATAAAGTGTCCCTTTCCCTAATTTATTGCAACTATCGAGGATACTAACTGCTTTCTTTTTCCTCTGCAATCTGCATCTTTCACATCTGATAGCTCCCTTAACACCAGACACACAGCAGGCTATAGACCACCTCAGATGTTTCCTTATGAGACTGTGGGTGTGTGTGTAGGGGTGGGGGTCCATTCCCTCCACTCAGGTGTCAGATTACACAAAGCACCATGCTCTGTGCTGTGCAGTGTGTGACATCAGGTCCCCACCCCTTGCTCCCTGGAAGTCATCTGATCTGTGTACATCGGAAGGTTCTGGTAGGGGTTGGCACTGCAGATAAAGAGGTACAGCTTGTGTGGAAGATTTGCTTCATCTTTGTGTATTACCTGAGGCTGGCCACTTCAGTGGGTTTATGCAATGGTTTATTATAATTTTCAGTCAGGTCTCAGTACTCTGCTCTCCCCTCTTTCAGTGGTGCTCTGTGTTTACATTAGAGGTGTAGTCCCCCCCCATCCTAACGTTTGTGCTAACTAGTCTGTATTACAAAGATCTTTATACTTACTTATTTTCAGCTTGCTCTGGTCCGGCCGCATGATTATCCCAGTGTCAGCCAGGACTGGCTGTAGGGGAGAGGAGAGAGAACTCAACAATGGCTGATAATATTTGGGAGCATGATGCAATCCATAGGCTTAATTTGGTCCATCCATTGTCGGCACTCCCTTCTCCCCCTGAAGCCTCCGCTAGCTGACTCAGAGGAGCAGGATCACGTGACTGGACTGGAGCGCCCTGAATTAACTAAGTATATACTGTAGACCTTCCTTACACAGGTTAGTTAGTATAGGTGTTAGGAGGGGGGGTATTTTTAAGATTAGTTAGACATATCCCACAATTCCATTTTAAGGGTCCAATAACACTACTAGGCATGTGTTATGGTGCACATTATGCTTGTACACTGGTGTTTGCTATCTACACATGCTGCAATGTCTTGTTACAACACATCTCAGTGCTTCTGTTTTGAACTTTATTTTGATGACACTATGGGGTTGATTTACTAAAGGCAGTTGCACTCCGCAAGCGCAAGTGCTCCAGAGCTTAGTAAATGGACAGAAGCTCTGCTGACTTCCATCATCCAATCATATGCAAGCAAAAATGCTGTTTTTTTTTTATTTCTTTGCACGTGATTGGGTATTCCTTGCAAGGCGAATCTGTATCTCTTTTTCAAAGCTCTGAAGCAATTGCACTTGCAGAGTGCAACTGCACCTTGTATGGTGCACAGTCTATTTGCCTTTAGTAAAGCAACCCCAATGTGTTTCTGAATCTTTCAGTCAATATTTCACAAGTCTGTATCTTCACATATACTGTATCAATTTTACAGCTGAAGACACATCTGGGGTTAGAGAATAAATACTGTACTATGAGCACAGAAGCAATGCTCTGACAAGAAATAACCTAGACAATTCTTCAAGTCATATATAAAATGAAAAGGTTTGTACATATTATAGTGCAAGTTAGAGTACCAGGATACAGGCTTGGTTCAGTAAGCAAATCCCTGGTACATATTCTCTGCATAGCACTCAATAAAAATGATATAGATAGTTACTATACTACCAATCAGCCTCTATGGGATGAGGCAGATGTTAAGAGGTGCTGGCGGGTTTCCTCCCTAGTGTGATACTCCAAGCCATGGTGATTATTATATTGCAACGATTCCATAAAGCTTTTAGGAAATGTTATCCAGATCTGAACTTTTGATATATCATGAATGTCAAAAATAATCTAAAAGAGTAAGATACTGTACATTGCTTAGATATAAGGACTACTACATATCAAAATATTCTTTTGATTTTCACTAGACAAAACCATTCATGTAATACCACTAAATGGAGCCTCTCCAATAACTTCCCTGGAAAGCAAAAGTATTCCCATTGTTTTCAAAGCTAGGTGCATTAAATCCTTAAAAGTGAGGAAAATTGTTTCCATACATAAAATATACAGTAAATTTAAAGTACAACTAAAGGCAAAACTTCCTTTTTTAGTTTTGGATAGGAGTGGAGAGGTATTACAACACCTGTCAGTCTTTACTGTAGTCTGTGCCCCCATTAGGGAGATTCACCCTCTCTGTTTAACCTGTTTAACATTATCGGTAAGTGAAAGTAAAAGAAAATCCTAACTTTTGGGTTGTCCCCAGAAACGTAATAGAGGGAAAATCTTCCAATGGCGATACTAGTTCTGGTGACCTGGGGATCCCCAAGGAATTTCCTTAATTTGCAGAGATTTCTTCTCACTTCCTGTTTTAGCTATGGGACAGGAAGTGAAGGGAAATCTCCACAATGGGATACAGATGGCAACAAAAAAAATCTGACAGGGGTTATAACCCTCCCTTACTCTATCCAAAATGAAAAAAAAAGTTTTTCCTACCGTTCTATTTTAAGACTGATGCCACAAAATCTGCAGATGAACTCTAAAATTTACAAAAAGGGTATCCAACTAAAAATAATGTGTTTTTGTCACATTGACAGGCTGCAGCCAATATCCAAAGAGTACTCCATTTGATTCACCTAACCAAATCAAGAAAACCTACGGCTTATTTATTTTGTCCTTCATATCTCTTTTGACTAAGTGATGATTTGGCCCTCAAAACTTACTGTGGGTTAGAGCATCATATGATGATCCAAGTGCATTTGTCCAATACGCCGTCTTCAAATCCCCCTTCTACATATTTGTAGAGGCATACAGCAGGGTTGCTCTCTGTCCTCGGTTTTGCTTGCCTTGCTGATAGAACCCTTGGCACTTTGCAGACGATGTTCTGTTATCTCTTTCTAATTCTGTAACTTTACTGACAAACCTCTGAAAAATCTTCAGTGATTTCATCACCACTTCCTGTCTGCAGATCATTGACTCAAAGTCTATGACCTAAAGCCCAAACATCTTTTACTGTAATGCATTCCTTGCATTAAAGTGGTTGTAAAGGCTAAAGGTTTTAAACCCCCCCCCCCCCAATACTCACCGAAGCCCCCTCTTGATCCAGCGATGTACACTGGAGTCTCGACTATCCCAGGACTCCCTCTCCTGATTGACTGAGACAGCAGTGGGAACCAATGTCTCCTGCTGCTGTCAATCACAGCCAGTGAGTCAAAGAGAAGAGAAGGAGAGTGGGGCTGAGCCACGGCTCCTTGTGTGAATGGGCACCCAACAGGAAAGAGGTGCCTGGAGTGCCAGTGGGGGACCCAAGAAGAGGAGGATCAGGGCTGCTCTGTGCAAAACTACTGTACAGAGCAGGTAAGTATAACATGTTTGTCATTAAAAAAAATGCTTAAGTATCACTTTAAAAAATGTTTAGGTATCAGTATCACCCCCTCACCCCCTCCCTGTCAGGAATGGATTCACCACTGGTGGTGGGACTCACCTGCCGTGTGGGCTGCAGTACCAGGGCTGACCAGCGGTTGCTCTCAGTAACCAGAAGCTCACTCCTGCAGTCAGCCATCAACTGAAGCTGATTGCAGGAGGTGTATTTAAGCAGGACCAGGCCTATGATCAGTGCCTTGGTGTATTGTTTCCCATGAGCCCCTGTACCTGGTATCCTGTGTTCCTGTTCTGCTGACTATCTGATTTGTTGCCGACCCTGCCTGATCCTGACCTCTGCTGACTTCTCCTGCTTGATCCCTGGCTTGCCTGACCATCCTTCTGCCTGATCCTCTGTACCGCGCTGCCCGTGAGTTACTGAACCCGGCTTGTGACCCTGACTATTCCCTGCCTGCTCCTCCGGTACCTTGCTGCCCACACGTTGCTGACCTGGCCTGCCTGACTAGAACTGGCGCTACCCAGACAATCCATCCATCCATCCCACACGGATCTGTCCCTGTTACCAGGTCTGCTAGCCTCTTCACGTCAGGCTTTCCCACGGTACATACCCTCGGCAGACCCCTCTACTACAGTTGGGTGCACTCAGGGGCCGCGACCTGGTCTCAGTCCTGCGCCAAGTCCATCCCCACCATCAGGGGCTCTGGTGAAAAGGCAGACTGGGGCTTAGACTCCGCGCCCTGGGGAATCCCGTTCTGTGGGTACTAGAGATCCCGCCGGGCGGTGCCTGACAGTACCTAACGGCCTGCCTGACCATTCCACCTCTCCAGCCCTGACTAAGCCTGTGTTCCTGAAGCCTGCTACTTCCCTGTGTCAGTCCACACATTTCTGGTGATACCCGGATCCCTAACACTCCCCTTATACTTACCTCATTCCATCTGACACTGTGCCTGCAGGGGCTCTATCTTCTCTTCCCACTCTCACAGGCATAGCTGAGGCAATGGGAACCATTGGCTCACACTGCTGTCAGTCAAATCCTGTGACTAGGGAGCCATGCTGCCTGAGTCTATGAAAGCAAGCAGCACATCTTAGAATTAATCCACATAAGTGCTCACACAGCAAGCAGCTTACTATGGGGGCACTCGCAGAAGAGAAGGAGTCAGGAGCACTGGTGGGGGAGTCAAGAAGAGGAGTTTTGGGGATGCTCTATACAATTCCATTACACAGAGAAGGTAAGTATAATATGTTTATATTTTTTTTTTCATTAACTTTACAATCACTTTAAATATTTCTCTCACCAGTACTCATGTCCAGAACATGAAGGAAAATTTAACTTTTAGCTTCAAGGAATCTCATTTTCCCTGTTTAGGGATATACTTTCCATCTTCTTATGAAAGGCTTTACATGGCCAATTACATCTCTTTCTTATGGCAGATGATGTTTACTCTTGAATCCTGGAAGAAATATTGAATATCTTGGCTGGGTAGGATAGTGACTTTGAAGATGACTTTGCTCCCTAAATTACTCTACCCTTTCTTGTTTCTGTGCCCCTGCACATTCTATAAATAAATAAGAGTGGCCTTGAAGTTTATTTGGCTTGATTCAAAATTGAGAGTTCCTAAACATATTCTTTGTTGCCTGAAGCCTAGGGGAGGACTAGCAATTCAACATATTATCAAGTATTGCCAGGCAGCACAATTAGTATTATTAATATCATACCATGCATTCACCATTGTCCCCCTGTGGATCAGCTAGAGGCATGCCTGCTAGCACCAACAGCAAGAGATTTCATCCTTTAGATTTCCCCACTTTGCGTAGGCACATTACTGACCTGAAATATAGATATTCCTTAAAGACTTAGGACTCCCCAGGATATGAATAACCTTGTAGATTTACAAAGATTTACGTGGTGGATCAAAGAAGGATTGCAAAGGGTTTATGAAGTGTTTACTTAGTAGAAGGTTCACAATTTCTCCTCTATATATTCAGCCCACCGTGCTCCTCCAACTGAACTGTTCTGTTATATGCATATTTGCAATTACATGCAGTCCATCCTAAAAAATACTGATAACCTGCTGCCTCTTACTCTACAATCTACACTTCTACAATCTACAGCTCCCTCCAGGAAAGTGATTTTAAACACCCTGTATCTTAGGTTTACCTAGGGGAGTGAAACCTTGATAGCTCTTTAGAGTCACATCATTGGTCCCAAATATGGGACACAATAGCCGGTGGACCACTTAACACCATGTTTACTGCAGTAATATTTTACTTTGCTGGTGCATGATATAATGAAGATTAGATCGTTTCAAGCGAGGTGACTCAGCTCTCTTTCAGAGACTGTAATGCAGTGGATACACTAGCTTATACATATGACTAGAGTCTATCAACTAGTAAATGCTGTATTGGGTCCTAAAATATCTAAGAATCCATATGAAGCCTTATCTCTCAAATCAATGGGGCCAAACAAAACCTGGCCAAAGCCTGGTGATCGGGCACCTCATTGGTGAGCAAATCAAACAAAATATGGTATCTAGTGAGTGAAAGATGAAGGTTTTACTCAATGGTAAAGCTAAGAAATGTAAAAAATTGTGGTCCCACTTGATTACTCACTATTTCCCTGGTGATTTTGCTAATCTGTTATGGACTATCTAACATCCACCCAGTTCAATGGAAAATGGCATCAAGCGTAGTGGTGATTTGACTGGTCTTCCTCATTCCCTTTCCTTAATTCTATATTGCCCCACCCCTTCATAAGCTACCTCCTACTTTTTTTCTCTCGTTAACCTGTTTCTCTTTATGATTGGTCTTTCTCTCTTCTCTTATGACCTGTAGTTGGGGCTGAACTGTTAGCAGAGGTTCACTTATGCAAAAACAGACATCACACAAGTGCTGGTGTAGATGGAGGTCCCTATCTGTTGTGGATTGTTACACTTTACCACTTCTTCTCAAAGGGTGATTCTTTTTAATATGTTGCATAGTGCTTTGTTCCTCTTATTTTTTTTATCTTTACATGTATTATTGATGAAAATGTTTAAATGAAAACTTACTGAAACTGAAGAAATAAAAATACACTTCAAAGATAATTACTGTAATTTAAATAAATCCATGGTGACAATAATTACACTCAGCATACTTAAAATGAAATGTGATAGTCTTCATTTCTTATATATTTGTTTAGTAGATTCAAGATTTTTATTTTTTTTTAAAAAAAGGTTACTTAGTATCATACATAACACATTATCTTTGGGAACAGGTAAAAAAATTAAATCTAGAACAACACAGGATAAGTAGTTAGCCGCTAAAACCTACAAATACTGGAAAGGTATTTAGTTATCAACGACAAAGATTGGCTCTATACAATTTTGCATGGAACTACAGGTGCCAAAATCAAACTAGAACTACTACTGTACATATGTAACCATTTATAACCCCAATCACTCAAAGTGATCCACTGTAAGGTCTGACTCACTCAAACAGGTTTAACAACCTTTAGATATTATTAGAGATGTTAGGCTACATTTGGATGTTGTGCCAACTGTATGCAGGCCTCCAGGCAGGCTGATACTAGCCTCTATGCCCTTCAGTACTTGGCAGATTTTTTAAAGTGACAGCCCTAAGGTAAATTGCTACTCCCTCACAAGTTATTCATAAATAGACTTGTGTTTTTTTTCACTCATCAAAACTAAAGATAATTTTTAGATATAAAAACAAATGTTTCCCCTGTTAGCTCAATCATTTATTAGAAAACATTATGATCAAAAAATGAGTGTTAATACAAAGCACCCTTGAGGGTTAATGGGCTAATTATATAGTCAGGACATAGGGAGTGATTAACTCCAAATACTAAAAAGATTCTTTTTTCATTCTCATTAATTTGCTGCTTATCATCTACATTGTAGATGTAAGATGAGGGGCAGTGTTTCACCCCAAATGAATCCTCCATATTTTTTAAGACGTGGTGAGCCATGGAATGTGAAAGAAAGGAGATCCTTTAAATTTGAATATCATGGACTTTATAGGCACATGCGCTTCAAGAAACATTTTTAAAAATTACATTTCCTTATTACAATACTTTTTTTTTAATACTTGAATTGATCTGTCATGTGTAAGTGCAGTGATAGCAATTTATTGGTTGGAGTTTATGTATAACCATACTGATATATGTATTGTACTCTATTATATACTGTACCTACTCGATCACCTATAATGTCGTCCACAGCTCCTTGATGTGCCTCCACATCCAGTTATTGGACTCAGCACCCCTATTGGTTTTTGCGCCTCCCCGCTTTACCCTGTTTTTCAATTCTTAAATTGTAAGTGACTACTTATTTAATATTTAGAGACAACTGTTACCTGAAATGTATGCATATATGGTGAAAATGTACTTACTTGTCTACGTTAATGCACCATTTTAGCTCTAGGGGGATAGATTATTTGTCGCAAAACACGTAGAGCAAGCTACAATTAGAATTTGGAAAAAAAAAACACTTTTGGCAGAAAACAGGCACTACAGATATTTGTGGCCTTTGGGTATCACTTGGCTATGTGAATTACTTAGGGTGCTAATTTTTATGGATTGTTGTCCTTCTTTAAAGAATAAAGTATTAGAATAAAGATGACATTTTTTTTTAATGTTTCTTGAAGTGTACAGTATGTGCCTATAAAGTCCATGATTCTTTAATTTGTGATATTACATTTTAACTATAGGATGCGGCACAAGTTGCTATTATAGTTTCCATAGTACCCCCCTATGGTTCCACTTCATTCCTTATAACCCTTTAACCACTAGCCTACTGGGCACTTATACCCCCTTCCTGCCCAGGCCAATTTCCAGCTTTCAGCGCTGTCGCACTTTGAATGACAATTGTGCGGTCATGCAACACTGTACCCATATGAAATTTTTATCATTTTTTTGTGACCGATAGAGCTTTATTTTGGTGGTATTTAATCACCTCTGGGTTTTTTATTTTTTCTTAAACAAACCAAAAACCACTGAAAATTTTGAAAAAAAAAAGTTTTTTCTTAGTTTTTGTTATAACATTTTGTAAATAAGTGATTTTTTTCCTTCACTGATGTGCGCTAATGAGGCTGCAGTGATGGGCACTTATGGCTGCACTGATAGACACTGATAGGTGGCACTGATGGGCACTGGTGAGGAGGCACTGGTAGGTGGCACTGATGGGCATTGACAGGCATCACTGATGGGCACTGAAAGGCAGCACTGATACATGGCACTGACATATGGGACTGATAGGCAGCACTGATAGGCGGCACTGATAGGCGACACTGACAGGCACTGATAGGCGGCACTGATGGGCACTGATAGGTGGCACTGACTGGCACTGATAGGCGGCACTGACTGGCACTGATGGGTGACACTGAATGGCAGCTCAGATGGGCACTGATATGTGGCATTGATGTGCACTGGTAGCACTGATATGTGGCATTGATGTGCACTGGCACGAGGCACTGATGAGCACTGACACAATGGACACTGACAGGTGGCACTTCTGGGGTTACACTGATCATCAGGGCACATTGATCGTCAGTGCCCTGATGATCAGTGTACATGTCCCCTCCGCGGAATGCCGATTACCGGCTCTCCTCTCCTCTTGAGCTGTCAGCGTGACAGCTCGAAAGGAGAGAAATGCCGATAACCGGCATTTCCCTGTTTACATGTGATCAGCTGTGATTGGACACAGCTGATCACATGACCGAGCTGACATCTTTGGCTCTTTCCATGATCGGTGATCCGCTGTGTCCAAGGGACACAGCGCACCGCTGATCGCCACGCTGCGCACTCCCTGCGCGGTGAGAATGGGAGGACATCATATGACGTCCTCCCAGAACGAGAGAACCACCTTGCGGCCGTCATATTACTATATGGCGGGCGGAAGGTGGTTAAGATTAGTAAAAAATTTTTCTTTGAAAACTCCAACAGTAACCAGAAACCAGCACTCAAATCCTTCTTGCTGCACTCAAAAATATGAAATCCAGCACTTGCTGAGGTGCCACCCTTGATAGATCTGGGAATCTTGATACTAGCAGAAAAGAACAAAACATGGTGCACTCTCCTTGTGCATTACCGCGATAATAAGAAATTTATTAAAAAAACTGGATACTCACAAGCCAAAAAGGTTATAAATACAGAGTCAAAAGCTGTCAGTCATAGGCAACAATGGTCCTCAGGTGAAGGAAGGAAGTTTGACTCCCGAAAAGCATTAGCACTTCATCCGAGGACCATTGTTGCCTATGACTGGCAGCTTTTGACTCCTTGTCTCTGTTTTTGTGAACTTTTTGGCTTGTGAGTATGCATTTTTTTTTAAATAAATTTTTTATTATCACGGTAATGCACGAGGAGAGTGTGCCCTGTTTTTTTTTTTTTTTGCTTTGAAGGTTATAGTTATGGATGGGTATAGTAGGGGGGATTTTTACCAGTGAGTTGCAATTCATTTTCATTTTTTATATGCTATGTAAGAAGGTCAAAGGGCAAATTTATATGTTCACCTAAAGGTGGTAGCTAGTTCCTCCAAGGACACAGGTAAGTTGCACATAAAATATCTCCCCAGTTCCAGCACCACTGCCTGGGGTACTGGTGGTGATAAAGAAGAGCCCATTTCTGATATTTTCCAAGATCGTTGGAACTAATCCCTCACACTGCTGGCACAGAGTTAGAGGCCATAGGGGCTTGTACCAGAATGGTAGGGGTCGCTTGCACCTGAGGCCCTCAAGGCTGTTAAATGGCCCTCAAGGATGTTAAATAGGAAAGTAGTGCTACATATTTATGTATGTATTTATTTATTTGTTCATTCATTTATTTATTTGTTTTTGTTCCTATTTAAAGTTAAAACCATTCCTAATTGAAATGTTATAAAGATGTTATTAAAAACCCAAAACACACATTTAAATTCCCATCAGTCATAATACTGATGATATCTCTAGCCTTCACATAGAGTCTATTGAAAATCACGACATCTTATGTTGCTGCATGGGATTCTGGAACAAATTACACCATCACAAATACTTGATCATTTCAATCACTCATACTAAAAGGAAATAAAATATTGTCCCTCATTTTAGATATCTACTGGTCATCAAGCACAAGCTAACTTTTATTTTAATGTATGTTACCTGTCCCTCCTCCTTATTAGATAAATTATATTCCAGTTATTCTTATCAAAAAAGCATCAACTGAATATTTAAAATGGCAATAAATGGTCATCACAGATGGTTGATTAATCAATAATGTAACGGTGTCTTCACACAAAATGTTTCAGCAAAGCCATAAGAGACAAATGTCCTTTAGAATAATTTTCATTTCTAAAGTAATGAAACTTGGCCATAAAGCTAATGTATGAATAATACAGTATGGTACATTTATTTTACTGAATCTACAAGGAATATTTTAGAGCCCTTTGGCTGCACTCATTTTGGTTTGAGTTTCATGTATATTGTTTCATCTCAGATTTACTAAAACTGTTCTTAATGAACACAGTGGGGGTCATTTAAATTTTAATGAAACATGAAAGAAAGCAGATAAAAATGGCATATTACTCCACGTTTGAAACAGATAATCACAAGGATTTAATAAGGCTTCACGATAATTCTGTGCAAAGTGCAGCACCCTATGGACACACCAGGACTTATCTTTCCCTGATCTGAATTCATGGAAACTAAAATCTAATTGGCTAGAGTGAATACACTACATTTTTTGCATAGCTATTACACCTTGTTCTGCTTTACTGAATAAGCCATTTAGCTGGACTTGTTTAACCACTTGCTGCCTTGGTCAGTTTTGAAATTTTTCACATAAATGTTAAAATCTTTATATATTGCTAGAAAATTACTTAGAACCCTCAAATAGTATATATTTTTTTTAAAGCAGAGGCCCTGGAGAATAAAACCATGGCTGTTGCAATTTTTTTTATATCACACGGTATTTGCACAGATTTTTTAGCACATTTTCAAGAAAAAATACATTAAAATGTATTTTAGTGCATAAACACACAATACAATACCCAGCATTTTGGTAAAACATAAAAGATGATGTTGCATCAAGTGATACCAAACATGTCAAAATGTAAAATTTTGCACAGCCATGAAATGGCGACAAACTAGAGTACTTAAAACTGTTCATAGATAATACTTATTTTACACTTTTTAAACTATTTATTTTCATTTAACTTTATTGCTATCACAAGCTCACTTGTAAGGGTTTTGGGCAAGTGACAGTTACTCTTTATGGAAACATCAGGGATCTATTAGACCACTGATGACTCTCCTGCCCCTCAAAGCAGCTGATCAAACACACATTGTATTTGATCAGCGGCTTATCTAGCTGTAACAGCCAGGAAATTACAGCTCTCATGCCGGAAGTGATTAAATCCTTCTCGCTTCTGGCTTCATTCATAACAGAGGAGATGGAAAATGTTCCCTAATCTCCTCTGTGACAAGGCATCCAGACCTTTTACAGCAGTCCTAGGCCTCCCAGAGGAACCGCAGGAGGGGAGCTCCTTCCCAGAACTGTAAAAGTGACCAGGCGGCTATAAAGCTGCCCGGGTCATTGTACATGACAGCTGATTTTCAGCTAAAATAAACAGTACAAGGATCATAGCTGCAGCTGTAGTCATGATCTTGGTAAACTACTTGCTGACAGGACTTTTAATACAGACATCAGTCAGCAAGCGATTAACTAGACAATGTACACAGGTTTGCAAAATATAACCTAGCGAATCAGATCTTAACGTACTGTCAGATCAATGAAAAGAAACTGTAAAGCAATTGTGTATAGCTGCACCCTGCATATTGCTCACTGTTTTGATAAAAAAGTCTTCAAAATCAAAAAGCTTTCTGTCATCAGTCATATGTTTTATCCTACATCTGTTTTCACTGACGTCGATGTGATCTGAGCAAGCACAATTTTATTGTATAAAGGCTTCATCACATATTTGCATTCCCTTTTGGCTATAGATACACAATCAGCCTCTCACCATCTTAATACTTTGGTGATGTCCTCCTAGACACAGTCTGTTCCTCGATGGTTGCTCCTACAGTCAGAATGGATGCAGATTGAAAATAGGTCCCAGTATCTCCAACTGGATGTAGGGTAAAAGGCAGTCCACCAAGCTCTGGGTCTCCCTTTCAAGCATGCACCTTTTTGCTGATCTGTGGATCTCTATTCTTGTGGCTCTGCAGCATCATGGTTTCTTCCTTCCCTGCAGCACTGGAACAACAGTCCTGCAGCTCCCCTGCTCCTACACAAGCTTTGCCCTGAGCTTAAGCATACTCTCTCTTTGCTGTGTATCCTGTACACCAGCCACAGCACATTGGGACTCCCTACTGTATCCCCCTTTGCCCACATTGTAACTCTTGGTAGTTTCCAACTCTGTCCCTGGGCTCTCCATTCTCACTCTGGGTGGCCCAAATCTGGCTATGGTGGGGGCCAATCACTATTCTCCCTACTATTTGCTAAGGGCAGGTTCCAGTCTAAAGCTGCAGCAGCAGCCAACCAACATCATTCTTAGCTCTTCTCTTCATGTTCTGTCAATTTCCTAGCAGGGCAAGAGCTGAAATCTGCAGTGGAGTGTGATCTCCTGCTGAGCCTAAAGGGGCTACCAGCCAGTGCTACGAGCTTAAGGCAGGGATCATGTTCCACTCAGGTCAGCACAGATAATATGTTGAGCTGGTGGATCTGATTGGAGACTCGTCACCATTAAGGCCTCAGTCAGGGTGGAACCAGCAGTCACTGTGAGCATTACATAGCTATCTGCTCTCCGATTGACCTGTGATCACATCTTCTGGCAGAGAAAAGAATTCCTTTGCAGTTCTGAGATGTTATGCAAACAAATGAAGAGATTAGCAAAGGACGTCAATGCTGGAAGAATGCAAATCTGTAACATTTGTTGTGCTTATTTGTTAATGGCAGCTGAGTGTTAAGGATTATTAGTGACAATGGCATGGTATTTTTTAGGTAAGCTCTTGCCATTTTTTACAAAGCAATCATCAACTTATTCAACTCATGTACATTTCATACATACTTCATACTTCATTTGCTTACAATTGACCTTTTTTGCATGTTTATGTGAAAATATGGCTCCACCAAGGCCACCACTTCCTGTGGCACAGACATTGTGTGTTGCACTTTCTTTAGCCTGCAGGAAACTGTCCCTACCTTGAAAATGGCAGTTGTTTGTGTTTGTCTCCAAGGTCAAATGTTCCAGTCCTCCTCTGGCACTGTGTAAAGTAAATAAACTAAAACCCTAGAATTAGACCCCTTTTTTAGCTGTAGCAACTAGCCATTGGTTGTTTATTCATCCTGTTGGAACCTATCCAGAAATGAGATACCATTAATTGACTAACCCTTTATGGATATATTTGCACTAGATTTTTATACAACAAATTGCAGTACTTATATTTCAAACAGAAAGAAGATAAATCATATATCTCTTCTCTTTGAAACTGAAATGTATCATGCATTTATTCAAAGTACTTTATACATTGTGCTTTACACAGACCTTCATTTCTTCTCATCTTTCAGTAAAAACTAAGCAGTCATGCTGTGTCCACTATGGACAAGTTTATCTCGATTGCCAGAGCAATAACGAAGGAGACAAGTGCTTCACATCTCCAGTTCAGTTGTGTAATAATTGATTTCTCTGTAGTACTTCAGAACTAAGGATCAAAGGCTGTTTATTTGTTTTCATCTCTATCTTTAAGAGCACTTAAGGAGCAGTCTTCTGAGAAACCAATATATGTCGAAAACTGTTGTTATAAAACCATTGTATGAATAATGGTTCTGCAGTACGTGACACCATTACATGACAGGAATGGATTAGTCTGCTGGATTTTTGAAGATTATCTTTTTGAGTCTACAAATGTAAATAATTTTGCAAATGAAGAACCTCACTACAATGCCCTCTACTATCTTAATTCATATTCATTTAAAGAGCAACTCAGCTAAGCGAGGATCATTGTGAAGGGCTAAGATAATTGTGGTGTGTAAATGATATTCTTGTGACAGTTTCCTGCTGCTTTGAGACTTGAAAATTCCAGTTTAATCACTTGCATATAGGCCTAAAAATGCACATCTGGGGAATCTTGCCCTGTTTCTGGAGATTAAAGTGTAGTCATTGCACAAGAGGTACCTCGAAGGGCTGAAAGGGCATGCTTACATGTATTGCCCAAGATAATTGTATGTCTTTATCACATCTATGGAGTTGCCTTTTGATATAGTTGAATATATAAATATGATCAATTTATCTATCTATATACAGTAGCTATCTATCTATCTATCTATCTATCTATCTATCTATCTATCTATCTATCTATCTTTTTTCTTCTCTTTTTCATTTTGCTTGCTTGGCCTTTTACTAGCCAAGCCCACAAACCAGTAATACTGACTTTGAACACCCTTCACCCTGTTTCTCCAAAGCAGCTGTTCCAGATATACAACACTTTTGGGTATGGGAGAACACGTGATCTCCTGCTGTGGTGCAGTGCTTGGTCCTGAACAGCCAAATTCAGGTCCAAACACTATTACCTGACAAAGAGAACAAGGTAAATACCAACAGCTACCAGCTGCCAGCTTATCCTCTTCTCCTCTCCAACTTTGGCAGTTTCAGGTTTCTGCAGGGCAAACACAAGGGGATTTAACTGTGCAAACAGCTCCTCCTCACTGTGCTGACCACCGTTGTACCTGTACCTCACCCTTCCCCAGTACCTTTTCCCTGAAGCATTGTTGGCTGGCTTCTACTCCTTCCCCTTCCTCCGACTGCAGCTGCTGCTGGGGCGGGGGGGGGGCTTGTAAACATGTCATGTTTACCAGCCTCTTCTTAAATGAACACAGTGAGCAGTATCAATCATTCCTGTGTTCATTCATCAATCGCAGCATAGTAAACTGTGTTGTTTGTGAATGAATAGGAAGCCTCTGTACAGAGACTTCTATTCATTCATCTGCAGTGCAGTTGAGGCTGCAGAGAAAAAAAATGAGGACTCCGTGTCCTCAGTCCCTTTTTCTGTCTCAAAAAAGAGACATCAGGGTTCTGTTTAGACCTCTGATGCTTCACAAAAGCCCCAGAAAAAGTAAAAATATATTCACTAAGTACACTACTTTTTTTTAAATCAAGCAATGAGGCCCAATTTATGGTCTTGCTCGCAGGCCCCTGATTTCATAAAATGCCCCTGAGTGGGGAAGTGTGCAGAAGTCTAACTGGGTTGGGGTTGAACTTTAAAAAGACTCTGTCATTTTGCCCTGAATGATTCCTACAAGAGAAAAAAAAAGGGAAGGGGTGAAAAGTATGCCTTAGCCTTAAGGAAGAAACCAGAGTTGAACGGTATAGAAAGGAAGAGAGTTAAATAGGGTTCTAGAAAAGAGATTTGGAGATAGGTAGGGAGTAGACATGTACATTTCTTTTAGTTCCAAATCGAAATTCCGACTAGTTTTCTGATATTGAGATTCGGATGATCCTAATTCCAAATTGCAATAGTAACGAATTTAAATGAATCTAAAATAACAAAATGAGATTCGGATACAGACTAACTATACTCTTTGCAACCCACCACTTAAATCTAGTGGATTCTGGAGTATTTAACACTGTCCCAAACTTGCAATGAAAGTAACACTTCCACCGAAATTGGGTCTATTTAAAGAATGTCTAGTGCTATGCATAAATGATATTTGATGTATTATGGTGAGCAGAAAACTGGGCTACTTGCACAGCTACATAATAGATGGCAATAGATGGCAAGATAATGGTCAAAATGTAATTGGAAAATCAGTCGATAGGTTGACCATGAAGTGTGGTCCATGTTGGGCTTAGGTATCATGTAAATAGTAGCTGTCAAGAGGTAATTTCCCATGGACTTCCTTATCTGGGTCACTTTATAAAGAAGCACCAATTTAGGTTTAAGAATGTCTGCAACTGTTTTGTAATAAAGAATGCTAAACCCATCAGCAGTGTGACATTTGTTCGTATCCATTCTTAGCAAAGACTGACAAGAATGATAATGTTTTATACAACATATGCCACTCATTTTCTATATCTAATGGAGGTAGGGCTTCCATAGAGAACATGAAGCAACAGCCAAGCACAAGGAGGCTTTGAAAGCATGGAATGGTTCTAGATATACAACCAATTACTTCCGCCATGTAGAACCTTCTACCAGTGATTTGAATTTAGAGATTCAAAAGGGTATTTTTGCATTCCACAAAATTTGTCATAACCACAGTTTATGGTCAATGGACTGAACATCTTACAAAAAAAATTCTACACTTCCAAATGTATTTGTCCACGGACAAAATGTAAGGCTATTGTCACTATTGTGTTTTCCCTTGAGCAGCAGAAGAACTTACTGTAAAGAAGATTTAACAAATGTTTACTATGGGATTGATTAAAAAACAGCATTTTGCTTGCACATGATTGGATGATAGAAACCAGCAGAGCTTCACCGCATTCACTATGTTCTGATGTAAATTCCTTAGTCTGTTTTCCTTAATAAATCAACCCCTAAGTGTCTATTTCTGTAGATGCCTCTAATCATGGTCACAAAAACTTACTGCCAGTATTAATATGGTGTATAGTAATGTAAGATCAAAAAGCACCTGTTGAGACAAAGCTACTTGATTTTGTAAAATCTCATTCTGAAAAAAAACCAAATGATATAGCCGCAGTGCAGCAGATAATACCAACACCAACTTTGGAGGTTTACTTTGAAAAGGTCAAGAAAATTTGCACACCAAAGTGAAACATTTTTGGAACATGAGAGTATTGGCTTTGGTTGTCCTGCACACATTGTGCACAGCTGTGCCAGGACAGCCTTTGACAACATTCCAGTTGATGCAAAATATGTCCTAACCAAAATATTTGGACATTTCCATGTGTACACAGTTAGGATTGAGAAACTAAAAAGTTTATATAATTTTGTTGGATAGGAAGTTCAAAACATTCTTGGGCACAAAAATTAGGGGCAGCACAGTGGTGTAATGGTTAGCACTTCCACCTGGCAGTACTAGGGTCATTGGTTCAAGTCCCAATCATGGCACCACCTGCCTGGAGTTTGCATGTTCTCCTTGTGCTTGTGTGTGTTTACTCCAGGAACTCCAGTTTCCTCCTACACTCTAAAGACATGCTGATAGGTGAATTGGATCCTGTCTAAATTGGCCCTTGTCTGTGTATATATGAATGTGAGTTAGGGACCTTAGATTGTACACCCCTTGAGGGTTAGGGAATGATGTGAATGGACAATATATATATATATATATATATATAAAGCACTATGTAAATTGATGGTTCTATATAAGTACCTTTGATAAATAAATAATAATAAATGTATGCTGGCTCTCTATGTTGCCCGTTTTAGAGTGGGTTCTGCTTCTATATCAGTCTCTCAGATCCTATTTTTCGTTTGAGAAAAATAGGCCAATGGTTCTCAACAGACTTTTTGAAGACCCAACCACAGAACTATGGTTTGCATTTGTAAAGGGAATTCTACCCGTTTTTCAAGACAGTGTAAAAATGCTTGAATGCTTCATACGTGTGCAATTTAATCTGCAGATATTCTGAAGACTTTTAAAAAGAAACTTTAGAACAATTTTTGGCCAGCATTGGTAAAAAGGCTTTTGAGGGAATTAGATAACATAATTTCTGTTTACTTTATTCTTTTTCTATTTAATTAGATCAGTGGGCAAACATTCTGATCATAGAAACTTTCAGTGTTTCACTTTAAAAAAGAATACTGTCAGATCTGACATTGAGAAAGTAAATGTGCATCTGAAGAATAAGTGCCCATTTTTTTTTCTGTTGATGTAGATGCTGTTTGATGACATTTCTTTTCTAAAAGAATTTCTTACCACCAAAAAGGATGAGTGGAGCATTGTCAGAAATTCTATGGCAGTCACTGCAAAATGGAATTAAGTTTTTGCACACTTTCAAAAATCACAAATACACATGTGAACTTGTTAAAAGTTTCAGAAGTGATTCTCTGCTGGGAAGCAATGCAGCGGGTGAACATGTTTTTCCATTATGAATGATGTCTGGACATCAGAAAAATCAAAATTTTTAGTGTCTACTGTTGAAGCAGTTCTCAATGTGAAAACAAAAATTCATTTAAAATGTACTCAGCTCCATTAGAAACTATCCAAAAAAAAAAAAGAAACGTTCTGCACAAAATGAATTAATCTGAAAAGTGTTCTACTTAGAGCATTATTATTGTTTAAAAGAGAAGTATGGCTTTTTTTTAAAATCATACTTACCTAGGTGGATGCAGCCTCGATCTGATGCTGCATCTGTCCCCCACTGGCTCTAAGGGTTAGAATTGAGCGATCAAATACCACTGATAGATCAGTTCTCCCTGCCACTTTGAGCTGACTGTCAGTCACCGCTGTTTGCTCTGCCCCCAAGCGCTCACTGAAGCGCTGGGCTGTGGTTGGGGTGGGAGAGGCTGACTCAGGCTCTCAGTGGCTGAAAATGGGTCACAGGATTGCAGAATGAACTGCACTCCTGTGATCCACAGGAGAAGAGCAGCCAAAAAAAGCTTTGGCTGTATGTCTCCTTTAATAACATCTTCCTGCCAGGAATTTTATTGACAGCAAAGCTGCCTCTGCTCACGTCATAGCTCACAACAGATATCAATGGGTTATGTGGACTAGTTAAGCCGGTCAAAAATTATTAGAATTTTTTTCAATACTTTTCATTTTAAGAACATTCACTTGATTTTCTAATGGTTGATGGGGTCAAATTGAAATTCATCTTTGACCGCATTGATGAGAACATTCGAAGAAATAGCATGGAAAATTTTTCTTGAATGACATAATTTCTAACAGTGAATGTAGTTGAATGCTAAAAGCAAAGATATTTTAAAGTACTTTTGAGTAGCATTCCTCATGTCATCAAATGTACTGATGAGAATTTTTGCACAAATGTTTATATCAGGGGTGGGCAAACTTTTTGACTTGAAGGCTGCAATGGGTTCATATATTGGACCCGGGGGCCGGACCAAGAGTAGATGAATGATGTGTATGTGTCATCCATAGTAAGTATAGTAATATTCCCCCATAGTAAGCATAGTAATTAATCCCCCATATAGTAATTCATCCCCCATAGTAATTCATCCCCCATATAGTAATTCATCCCCCATATAGTAATTTATCCCCCATAGTAATTTGTCCCCCATAGTAATTCATCCCCCATAGTAATTCATCCCCCATAGTAATTAATCCCCCATATAGTAATTCATCCCCCATAGTAATTCATCCCCCATAGTAATTCATCCCCCATATAGTAATTCATCCCCCATAGTAATTCATCCCCCATATAGTAATTCATCCCCCATATAGTAATTCATCCCCCCTAGTAATTCATTCCCCCTATAGTAATTCATCCCCCCTACAGTAATTCATCCCCCATAGTAATTCATCCCCCATATAGTAATTCATCCCCCATAGTAATTCATCCCCCATAGTAATTCATCCCCCATATAGTAATTCATCCCCCATATAGTAATTCATCCCCCATAGTAATACATCCCCCATATAGTAATTCATCCCCCATATAGTAATTTATCCCCCATAGTAATTTATCCCCCATAGTAATTCATCCCCCATAGTAATTCATCCCCCATAGTAATTAATCCCCCATATAGTAATTCATCCCCCATAGTAATTCATCCCCCATAGTAATTCATCCCCCATATAGTAATTCATCCCCCCCTATAGTAATTCATCCCCCTAGTAATTCATTCCCCCTATAGTAATTCATCCCCCCTATAGTAATTCATCCCCCATAGTAATTCATCCCCCATAGTAATTCATCCCCCATATAGTAATTCATCCCCCATAGTAATTCATCCCCCATATTGTGTCAATTCATTTACCTTTGCTCCGCGCGTTCCTCTCGCCGTGTTCCCGCGCCGTTCCGGTCTTCAGGGCGGACTGTGAGAGGAACCTAGCTCCCCTGCTGCCCAGCCTCACGCTGCCCCGCTCCTCACGCTGCCCCACCTACACACATCCTGACAGGCAATGTTTGCCACGCTCCGCGGGCCGGATTAAAAGGTCCGTATACGGCCCGCGGGCCGTAGTTTGCCCATTGCTGGTTTATATAAACATTTGTTCAAAAATCTACTAGCGAATGGCCAGCCTTAGACTCCTGGCTTCATAATGAGCCATCATACATTTCTCTAGACAATCTGTCTATATTCTCATATATCCATGGATGAGAAAAAAATCATTAATGTGCATGTTACTTTGTTACATGTACATTATATAAAATATGTAATATGGCATGTCAAAAAGCAGATATTCTCAATCTGAAAAGTAAAACATTTTAAACACTTGCCCGACTGAGGATTTACCCCCCTCCTGACCAGGCCTTTTTTTTTTGCGTTACGGCTCTGTGTTACTTTAAGTGACAATTGCGCAGTCATGGAATGCTGCATCCAAATTAAAGTTATGTCCTTTTTTCCCACAAATTCAGCTTTCTTTTGGCGGTATTTGATCGCCTGTGCGGTTTTTATTTTTTGCGCTATAAAAAAAAAAGCCCAACAATTTTGAGAAAAAAACAATATATTTGACTTGTTGCTATTAACCTCCCTGGTGGTCTGATTATGTCAGTATTTTTGAATGTCAAAGCGGAACATTGTTTTGCATGGAAATTTGTTGTTTTATATTGTAGGTCTGTAATTCTTAGGAATAACTCACTTAAATCTGACCAAACAAGAGTCTAGTAAACATCTCGGGTATGACAAAGTTTGAAACACAAAATCATAAATTATAATATAATACATAATTCTAAAAAATAATATAATAATAATACTAATTTTAATTTAATAATGTAATCAAACCAAAACACTGAAATTTGCCCGAACAAGGGTGCAATATTACTAGACACTGCATATTGGTTTAGTAAACCTCCCGGGTATGAAAAATTTTGAAACATGGGACTGCACAAAGTCCAACATCACAATCAGGACAATGGAACCTATTTTTTTTCTGATTTTCTTTCCACTGTCATCTCGCTTTGAGCAACAAACCACGCACATCCTTGTAGGTGCTGACTTTTTCTCAGTTGGTGGGATGTAGTCCATGAAGTGATGACCAGGCAGGCGTTCCGGGTTGACAATGCCATAGCATGACGACCTCTATTCACAGCCATTGATGGTGTTTGGTGGTTCACAAAGATACGTTCGGGAATTTTCCAAATTAAGTCAGAATGAATCACAGGCTTGTCACTCTTTATTTTAGGAGAATATAGGCATTCCGCAAGCATTGCTCAAGAGGATGCCTGAAGATTTTCCTGTAGTACTTCTTTTGCTGTTTCCTCATTGCTGGGTAGAATGTCATTGCTTGGTTGGCTCTGTCGACACCTCCCAAGGTGTTATTGTAGTCTATCACTACTTGTGGCTTCATGATTTCTTTCCCACCTTTTGTGAGTATCATAACAGTGGAGGTATTATGAATTGTACTCATTAGGCACACATCTTTCTTGTCATGCCATCGCACTGAGTGCCATAATTTTGCCTTTCTGCCAGGCAACCATTTCTGCAGTCTTCAGCTTCTTATTTCCAAACATTGGTGGCATGTCGTGTTGGTTAGCCCTAACGGTTCCATAGGCATCTGTTTTGTTTTGCAGAAGAAACTCATAAAGTTCAGGAGACGTATAACAGTTGTCGGTTGTTATGCAATAGCCCTTATTTAGCAATGGCTCAATTAGTGAAAGAATGGAAGATGTTGCCATTCCATAGTTGCTGTATTTTTGACTCAGTATTGTTCCTTTTCCAGTGTATATGACTAAATTCCAAATGTAGCCAGTTGACGACTCACATAGCTTGTAGGATTTTATGCCAAATCGTACTCTCTTTGATGCAATGTATTGTACCCAGCTGAGCCTTCCCTTGTAGGCCATTAGACTTTCATCTATGCTGATATCTCTTTCTGGCACATAGTTCCATTGGAAATTCTTTAGAATCATTTGAGATACTTCACAAATTTTCTTTAGTTTTGGTGCAGGATGGGAAGTTTGATCAAATTCTTTGTTGTTTTCGAAGTGTAAAAATTTCATGATCAGGGAAAATCTGTACTCTGACATGACCATGCCAAAGAATGGAGTGGCAAGTAATTTATTAGTTGTCCAATACCATTTCTGCAGGGTTTTCCCCACCACTCCCTGAAGTATTATTAGGCCCAGAAATTTCCAAATGTTATCTTTGGTCACTGGTTCCCACTTTCTGCTGCTTGGAAACTTCTGATGCAGAGTAGTCAATTGTTGCTCTTGGTACCGGTTTGTCACAGTAACTATTTTTTCAATAACCTCATCGGTCAGCAATAATTGTAAGTATGCCAAGGGGTTGTCTTGTTCAACTTCTACTTTCATACCAGATGCTCCAATAAATTGGAATCTTGGGGGTGCTGCCTGATCCATACCACAGTCAAGAGAGCATCAAATTGCACATCACTTGGCTCAGTCGTAAAATCATCGCTGTTGTCACTTTCAGTGTCTGATGATGAATTTCCCCATGAAGCACTACCGCTCAATTCTACAAGTGATTCTAGTTCACTGTTGCTGTCTAAAACACTTTTGACCAAAGGGGATGCTTTTTGGATGCCATGGACATTCTCAAGTTTCTCCAGGCAGAAAGACCAGTGCAGGCAGGGCACTGGACAAATCACTAGGGACAAAACTGAGGTCAACTGGTTTGATACAGTAATGTAATCTTAATAGATTACAATATATTGAATGTATGTCATATTATAACTTTTTTTAATCTCCCGACGATTTCTTCCCTCCTGCGTCCCAACGCTCGCAGGGAAGAGAACCCGAAAGACGGATTGCAGCATCACCTGGAGGACATGGCTGCTGGACACATCTGGAGGACATTGAGGGATTGCAGGACAAGGTAAGGATCACTTATATTAATTGGGACAGGCATTGGAGCAGATATAGGAAACTGAGGATGCTATGGGGAAGGGTAAACAGGGCATGGCAGCAAGCCAGGTAACAAAACTAAATAAACAGAAATCAGTTGTAAAGAAGCAGGCAGTACAGGAGAGGGACACAGCAAGTGAGGAGTCAGAAGATTCAGAAGAGGACAAAGAAGTTAGTCAGTCTGATAAATCAGAAGAATCTGGTATGTATCATCTGAGAGCCAGAAATGGCACTAGAGATGATGAGGGAGCCCTCCAAGCTTACCCTTACATCTTTGTGGGTAATGATGTGGTGGTAAAGCCAATGGAAATGACTGAAATTATTCACATCATAATGGGTTGCCCTGATCCTAAGAGGAACCCCACTGGAGACATCAACTACCTGAGCAACTCAAGGACAACAATGTTCAAAACAGGATATGAAGATAATCTCATTGATGGGATATGATATGGAATCACGTTGGGAATGGGCTAAAGTGGCATCTAACCCAGCTACAGACTACGAGTGGAGAACTGCCATGGGACAGGAACAGATGTGGAAGGAGTTACCTGCAGAAATGCAGAGGTTATGGAAGGACAAGTAATCGCTAGCTACAGCAGTTGCTTGTAAGCAGGGCAGTAAGGAATCAACTACAGAATTCCTTAAGAGATTTAAGAAGGTCTGGAAAGAAGAAGCAAGATTAAAGCTTACAACGCGGGAGTCAGGAATTATATGCATACGGGCAGTTATGCAAGGACTTAGACCAGAGGTTTCCTTATTAATCAAACAGTTAGTGTCGGATTGGACAGGCATGGATGCTAAGTCATTTGAAGCCAGAGTAATGGAGAAGGATTCAGAAGGGTGTTTTGACCTTCCTAAAACATATACTGTACAAAGGTTAATTTTCAGGAATTACAGCATTGTGATCCTAGAGATGCCAGACCAAGGGATCAGACGGGAAAGTTTAGGAACAATACAAAAGGAGGTTTTAGAGGAAGAGGGAGAGGGGGAAAGGTTAGAGCCTTCAATCCCAGGAATGACTACTGTTTTTCCTGTGGTCAGTCCGGACAATGGACAAATCAGTGCCCAAATGATGTACCACAGAATCAGAATATATCAAGCGTGGCCTCACAAGCTCTTTCACCACAAGCACAGCCTGCCAAGAAATATCCACTCCAGTGGCAAAATTAACAATAGCTGTGTTCCCCTCATGCTCTTCCAGCTTCTGAATACGCCGAACAACCCTCCATATCTCTTTTAGATTTTATTGTGACATTATCTTTCATAATATAACAGGAGCCACCTGTTCTTGTTTAAGGACAGCATGTTATAAGAGTGCTGTACTGGAGTGTGAACCTTTTACAACAATAACTGGGGTTCTAACCAGAGGCGTCCCTAGGGTTGGTGTCACCTGGTGTGGTAACATTTGGTGACACCCCCTCTGACGATCTCCGCAGAATGGATCGGATCTGCGGATTGAGCATAATGGATCGGACTCTGATCTATTATGCTTAATGCATTGGCTGACCATACAGCCAAGGAAGCCACCTTGCAGCCTTTACAGAACCTTTGCAGGAAATGAATAATCATTTTGACATACAAAACTTAGCAGAGCGGGTGCAAGATCAGTTACAAAGATGTGTTATTTGTTTAAGGAATAATAGTACGAGACAAAAACATGGTCAACATGACCATCTTCCTCCACCAAAGGGTCCTTTTGAGGACTAACAGATTGATTTTTCACATATGCCCAACATGTAAGGGAATTCCCGTGAGACGGCTGGTGAATAGACATGCGCATGTGCACAGAAATGCACGATCACTCACACGCACGGTGAAAATTGGTGCCAGATGGACTATTTAAGAGGTGCCTCTGCCTGTGCTGAGTGCTGATTGGTCTTCAGCTGTTCCCTGTTTCCTGCTCCTTCCTGTGTGTGATTTCCTTGTTGCTGACCTGGCTTGTTCCTGACCTGACTCTAATTACTCTTCTGCTTGATACTGGTTCCTGACTTCGGCTCTGCTCCTGACTTTGACTTGCTTATGATTTGGTACCTCGCTGTCCACCCGTTGATGACCCTGGCTATTCCTTTGACACTGCTACTGTCTCCTATCCCTGCTTCCTGCCTTGCTCTGGTGCACACCTGGTGATCTACCATACCAGCTCTGCATATTACTACTGTGCCTGAATCGGAGGTTCATAAGTCTTCCAAAGTCTCCAACTGCAAGAGCCGCAAACAACATCTGCTGGCACTTTTGTGCCCCTGGTCCCTAGACACCCTATGTTCCACTTCCAGTGGGGTCAGGGCTAGTGACACAAGTGAGGCCGACCTCATCATTTCAGTCTCCAATCAGGTACGTGACACAACAGCAAGAGAGGTATCTGCTGGCTGTAGTAGATAGGTTCAGAAAATTGCCGGATGTCTTTGTCACCAACAAGGATGAAGCCTTGACAGTGGTCAATATTTTGTGCAAAGAAATAATTTCAAGATGGGGATGCCCTCTGGTGATTGATTCAGACAAAGGCTCAGATTTCACATCAAAAATGGCCCAACAGGTAGCTAAATTAATGGTTATTCATTGGAAATTTCACATCCCTTATTATTCAATGAGTTCAGGAATGGTAGAGAGAATGAACAGGATGACTTAGGATAAACTGAGGAAAGCCACTGGGGGTATATTTGCTAAATGGAAAACATATCTGCCCACTGTATTGGCTGAAATACGGATGACACCAAACATAACCACTAAATTGTCACCTTTTGAAATTTTGATAGGAAGACCATTTCATACCCCATGGACCAAAAGTCCAATGTCGATTATGCCTGGGAACCTAGAGCTGATCCAAGAAACATATGTGACAAACCTTAAAAGGCTTTTGAATGGCATCTACGGTGATGTATCTCTTTCTTTTCTGTTTCCTTCACAGGAACCAGCACATCCTTTCAAGCCAGGTTGTTAAAGCCCTACATAAACACAAGGTCCTTGACCCACCTTATGGAGATCCTACAGAGATAACAGCCATGACACCTACAGCAGGTTTGACAGCGGTTTATGAGGCCTGGATCCATGTATGGAGAATAAATAAAGTCCTGGATTCTCCTCAAACCTAAGAAGTTGGATACAGACAAGGAGGGTAAAGCAGATGTTGAAGTCCCAGAAACAGACATGTTAGAGAGTGAAGCTGTCAGGGACAATCGCGACGCATGGGGCTACACATACGTAGGCGTCTGTCAAGACGTGCAGGTAGCAGGGCACTAGGACCCAGGCACACCCGTCGTCTTGACAGTAGTAGGCAGGCACTGGGACCTAGGCGGCGCCTGTCAGATGCAGGGCGGGCTACTTAAACCAGCCCTGCACAGACACTTGTTGCAGAATGGTCTTTTGTATCCTGTTGCCTGTGTTGTGAGTACTCTGATCTGGATTGTCTGACCTTGTTGCCTTCTCCTGTCCTGACCCCTTGGCTTGCCTGACTCTGCTCCTGGATGTTCCCTTATAGATCTGATCTTTTGGTATTGACCCTGCGTGTGACCCGACTATCCTTTGCCTATCGTCTTGTACCTCACCGACCCGCTAGTTACCGACCCGGCTTGTTTGACTCTGACTTTGCTCATCCATCCATCCCTCAGGGATCCCTGGGCTCCCTCACATCAGACTCTTAACCCGCTGGAGCCCTTGGCAGACTCCTCTACCTCTGGTAGAGATACCTAGCAGCTGCAACCTGGTCCCGGAGCGCTCCAAGTCCATCCCCACCATCAGGGGCCCTGGTGAACAAGTGCTTAGATTCCGCACTCTGGGGCTCTATCAGGGGACTGATAGAGGTACTGTCAGGCGGTCCATTACAGAAGCAAGTGATAGAGTCTCTCTGGAAGACATCCAAAATGAGACTGATCAACATGTTGATGCTTTTACATCCACAAACCCCTTGGGAAATCTTCCTTTTATTAGGTTGTCTCGCACTGGCAGTGATTTGGATAATTGGTACATGTTATTATCACTCTTAGGACTTGACATATATTTGCCCACAACCCCAAGAGAATGAGCCTCTGTGCAGACCTAGACATCCACGTGAACTGTTAAAGCAATCTGAGAATGTATGGGTTTACATGGCTAGCACAGTGATGAATGCTTCCAATTTTTGTTTGTCAGATATGTTCAATCCTACTGACCTTTTAACTACATGTTTGGTAGCCGTTCCTACTCCAGCACAAGTTTTGCTGAATAACTTCAGAGTACTAATTAATGATACTGATATGAGAGTGTACAGTATAATGTACCATCTATTTCATTGTATGAGTACTTGCCCAGATTCTTTTAAATGCTAGGAAAATATGACTAGTATAAAAACTTTGAATATTACCCAAGGAAATGCATGTTATAATATGACATGTGATTCTGAAGAGATTCCCTGGTGCTGATATCTAAGATTTACATATGGGCCAAATCCAACAACCCTATCCCCTCATGATAGGATTTTACATAAATCTAATAGAACATGTACTTCAGTATATAACACAATGATTTGTGATCATGGTTTACCACAGCCCAGTCATATTAAGCATGTCAAATCACCTTTAGGAAGGATGGTTGTTTTCTTGTGGAAATACCACATATTCATATATTTCAGGCAATATTACTGGAAGGCCTTTCGAGCCGGTTGAGTATGATATTGCCTGAGTATCCTAAAGCAAAGGGGAGGGACCTCAGATTAAAAAGGAACACTGAGAGTGTATCAGAAGATTGTATATCAGATATTGCATTGCTTTCTAAAGCTGAATACACTAGTTTGGCCATATCTATTGTAGGAGTACCAGGATTAGCATTATATAACGCAAGAGCTGTTAATGCTTTAGTATGTAGCATGGCAAAAAGTCTTAATCATACTTCAATGGTTTTTCAGGAATTGCTACTCGACCGCCAAGGAACTGTGCTTCAGAATCGTTTGACTATAGATTATTTACTGCTTAAAACTAATTATGGTTGTGAGCATTTTGAAGGAATGTGCTGTTTTAATTTGAGTGATCATGCCACCTCTATACAATCACATACAGTATATGGGCTTTACATGAGTTGGCCTCAGGAATTAAACAGACGGCTGCTAGTAATTGGTGGGACTGGTTATTTGGATGGATACCTGGGCTGGGAAGTTTGAGGCAAATCATTGGTGGGTTGATAATAGCATGTTGTGGCCCAATTTGGTGACAATGATAAGTTTAGTGAATCAGTACAGGTAAATTGCATAAAGGCCAAATATATTAGTTGTCACGTTGTAACAAAAGGGAGGTTGTGAAATGGTTAATAGTTAACTAACCTTTGTTTTGTGCTTACTAACCAACTTTTATTTTCATAAACAGAATGTTCTCTGGGGACTGGAATTTAAAAAAAAGCATTTCTGCTTGCAGGTGACTGGATGATGGAAGTCAGCAGAGCTTTTGCTCATTTACTAAGCTCTGGAGCAACTGCCCTTGTAGAGTGCAAGTGCACTTTGCAAAATGAACAGTCTTCTTGCCTTTAGTAAATCAACCCCATAGTATTTCCAACAACTCTTGTTTGGGGCTAGGCAGCTGCCCATAATTGTAAGAGCAGATTTGTAGATACAATAGTTTCAGTGGATCCGCTCAAAAGTGGCATAGAGAGATATGTCATATATTGATTTATGTATCTACTATACAAACACAGAGAACCAGCAAGATGCTTCTCTATTCTCTGTTCTGGAGGTAGAAAGATTGCTACTGATGTGAAATGATTGAAGTGGTTTAACTATGGAAAGAGTTGTAGACATTAGGGAATGATCCTTGCACTTTAGATGCGACAGCCAAGTGGACTTTTGAACAGATATGCAGCTAAGATGTACATGTCACAAACCAAGAATATAAATATGTGGGTATCCCTCAGGTGTCATTTACAGTTGCTTGTTGGTGAGGTCTATGAAGGCCTATACAAAACTAAACCTGTAGATATATTAGGGAATGTAATAAAAGACATATAGAGAAAAGATGGTGTTTCTGTTGGGTAAAGGCAGTCATTAAATGAAGGCCAGGAGAATATGTAGAATAAGGGTATGAGGGGAGAACATGAGTAGGAATGTAAGGGGGACAGAATGTTGTAAACATACTGTTAGATTGTAGGTTGGAAGAGCAGTACATGTCATGGAAAAGACTTGAAGAGGTGTATTGAGGAGGGTGCAGCCAGTATAGTGATAAAACTCATCTCTGGGTTAGATTTTAGTCTTGGTTTGCCCTGCGGTGGGCAGGGGAGGCTGAGAAACTATCACCATATGGGGATCTCTGATTCTCAGGAGAAGGGGAATCATGAGGCGGTGTTCTGCATTGTCTAGAGGCAGCAGGTCCTCTCTAAGGTTGTTCATCCATGGGTTCAGCCGCTGGAAGAGGTGGTAAACGAAGTCCTCTTTATCAGTTGGGTATTTCTAACACCAGAATATCCAGAGTCTCACAGAAGGCCCGAACATCTTCTGGGAACCATAGAGTGCTGTGCGGCCCATGTGAGAGACAGAATGGAGACTTCCATCCAGGGATGGACTGACAATTCATGGGGCCCCCGGGCAATAGGGAATCATGGAGCCCCTGTGTCCTTGCCCAAACTCAAAAAAGCCTATGAAAAAGGTACCAGGGGCATCTCATGGGGCCCCCTACTGACCCCAGGACCTCGGGCAGCGCCCGAGTTTCCAAATGGTCAGTCTGCCCCTGCTTCCATCTATACAAGATTCTGTGAGTACAAAGGAGCTCAAGCAAGGGGCGCAGATCTTTCCTGTGTTGTAGAGTAATGTGGGAGAGATCCTGGTAAAGCTTGATCTTGGTTCATTTAAAAAGGATGCTATTCCTGATTCTTGCCTGTCAGAGGATCTTCTCTTTAAGCCTAAAATTTACCAGGCAGCATACCACATCTCTTGGAGGATCTGCATCCCTTCCCCTTAGTCGGAGTGCTCTGTGAAGGTGCTCCATGTCAATGGGTGTTTCATGAAGCCACTTGAGGAGATCATTAAAGATGGCGAGTATAGCTTGTTGCATCTGGCCAGGCTCAATTGTTTTGGGGAGGCCTCTTACCCAGAAGTTGCGGCAGCGGCGGTGGCATCATGGCGGGCGGTTGTCTCCTCAGCTTCCTCAAACCGCCCTGCTACAGCCTGCATGTTCAAGTGTAGGTCGGACATTGCTGCTGAAAGCGTATCTTTAATGTCAGAAACCACAGCCCTAAGATTTCCTATGCTAAGCGGCCTGACCTGTGTGGTAGCGGTGACAAACTGGGGATTCAGAGATCTAACTGGGCTTCTGCTATTTAAGCGGGAGGCTCCTTCAGCCGTCTGTGGAGAGGCCGTGGCTTCCCCGGACTGGGTCTGGAAGATGTCCGGAATATTGCTGCTTAGCTGGGTGCCTGAGTCTCAAGGGGATCGAGAGCGGGAAGCTGACACACTGTGATCTGATTTCCCCATGATAAGGCAAGATCTCTCCTTCTTCTGAGGCTTAGCTGGATCTCGGTGCACTGGAGCAAAGGGATCAAGAAGCCATCTTCATCCAAGCTCAAGTCATGCCCCTCTTTTTTATATATTTAACCCCTCAATTTCTCTATCCAAAAAAAAGTCTCATTTTAGTTATACTATAAACACTTAAAGCTGAACTCCGGAATAAGCAAATATTGTCTACATACATGAGAGGCATGACACATGGCTGGATCCTGATACAGGTAAGTGTCTGATTATTAAAAGTCAGTAGTTATAGTTTTTGTAGCAAATGACTTTTAATTTTAAGGAACCTGACTGGAGCACCTCTTTCTTGGAAATACAAGTCAAAAGATAATTGAGATACAATGACCCATAGCAGGGGATAATTGATAAACACTGACTTTATAAAGGTGTATATACAACAAAGATGAGAAACAGCACAATATAGTGTGCATAGGCAATCAAGTTATGTACACATACAAAAACAGGGCTTGTCATGCATGATATTATATAGCACTAACAGTTTGTGCAGCGCTTCACAATATGAGAGGAAATGGTACAGTTACAATACAAATGAAATCAGAAAGCCCTGCTTGTTAAAGCTTACAATCTAACAGGGAGGGTCAAGTGATAGAAAAGGTAATACCTGTTAGGGATGAGCTGATGGAGAAAATAAAAATTTATTAGTTAGAGGCAGGATAGGCCTCTCTGAAAAGATGGGTGTTCAGGAATTGCCTAAAGGCAGACAGAATAGGAGATAGGCAGACAGATTGGGGTAGGGAGTTCCAGAGGATGGGAGGGGCTCTGGAAAAGTCCTGGAGAGGAGCATGGGAGGAAGTGTTGGAGAGCAGGAGGACTTGGGAGGAGTGAAGAGAATTCTTTGCTTGGTATTTCGTACTTGGAGTTGTACATGCCTTCCTATGTTGTTATTAGTTTTTTGCATTTTTATTTTTGTAGGGTGAGCAGAAGTCTTGCTGGGATCGACAGAGAGGGGTAGAGTTCACTAAAGGGTTGGTAAGGTGAATGAACCTAGCAGCAGCTTTGGACTGAAGGGGGTATAGCCTTTGTAATGGTAAGCCAAAAAAGTTGCAATAATCAAGGCAAGAGATAACCATGGAGTAAATTACTAGCTTTGTGGTACCATTGGTTAAGAAGGGATATACTGGGCTGAAAAGAGAGAGCAGTCAAGGTACACATGCATCCTGGCATGTGGGGAAGAACTGATAGTTGTTCCATTATACTTAATGAAGATGTCACGGGCTTGGAGGAAAAAATATTATGATCTCAGGTTAGAAAAGACTGAGTTTACAGAAGTGATTTACATTACATTCAAAATAATGCTGTGCTTAAAGTAAAAAGTAAAAACCACAAACAATAGCTGCTAGGCACTATACCTTGATACCAGGCATTCAATATAAATGTGTGTAACAAAAAGTGCAGCACTTAATTAATTAAAAATGCAAGGCAGTTCTAACCTGTACCATTTAATGTGACAAATATAGTAAACGTGAAAAATTGCGATCATAAAATGGCCATAATGGTAAATAATGTGAATAATCAAAATAATCAGTCCCACATGCCGTGATGAAAACAGGAAACTTCAGAAAAGAAAAAGATGACATCGTCCACTCTCAAGCAAGGCTTACCAGAAGGTTTGTGACTAAGAGTGGTCAATAAATGTTCTTTAAAATGGTAAAGTTGGCATCATGGGAACCGAATGGTCATCATCAAAAAGCCCAGAGTTGTGACAAGCTAGTTCAGCCACAGCCACCTCTCTGGTTAACAATAACTTTGACACTAATCAATGGAACCGAAACTTGCAGCAGAACACATGCAATGAAGAAATACTTCACATAGTGTAAAACCGCTAGGACAGAGAATTAATTAAATAAAATTGCACTTACATTTCATTCTATAAAACCAGCTTGTAAAAATGGCAAACAGGAATTCTTTCCAGAAACAAAGATGGCCACCGGCCAGTTGCACATGCTCCACCCTACATCCATACCGAATTATTTAATGTGAACCTAGACTCAGGGAATTGTATTCTTCAAATTGTGTGAGGCTAGACATTTGTAAATATTAATAACTAATCCTCTATGTAACAGATCTTTCTGTTCCTGCACCCTTCCCCCAATGACATCACCGGTGTAATCCTACAGTCAGAAGCATAAGCAGTCCTGTTATGTATATCAAACTCCTGATAGGCTCCTATCTGCTGTTTCTAAACCGGATTCAGGAATATTATGTCAAAAAGATTTTTACTTATTACTTTTTTACAAATTACTTTATCACATTAAAATGACGCTGCTTTACTAGAATTGCTGACTCCAGGCATGTACTGTAAAAGAAGAACATAAATGCTCACCTTTCCAGCTGTCCACACCACTAAACATCGCTATTTAAAAACCACTGTCTTTTTATTCCAGAGGTACCTTTAAAATAATTTTCAGTTATTGGGGAACCCTTATTTAATACAATTCATTGGGGGTCAAATGGGAGCATGCCCCTATAATGTTGGTCGGGAAGAAGATTGCAACTCTTACATGACCCTGGAACTATGCAGGCACCATCAAATAGAAGGTCAATCAGCTACAGCTCAAAGCCTAGCAAACTCTGGAGAAACACTAGGGAGAGAGGATGGCTGCACTAGGAAGTTGATTTACTAAAGGCACTTTGCAAAGGAAGTTACGCTTTGAATGGGCATTTTCCCCAGAGTTTCCGATGAATGTGGTGAAATTTCACTTTGCAAATAATACCTAATCACATGCAGGGAAATAAAAAAAAATGGATGTCAGCAAAGCGTCACCTCATTCACTAAGCTCTGGGGAAAATCCCCTTGCAAAGTGCAACTTCCTTTGCAAAGAACAGTCTATTATCCTAATTAACCCCTACAGCATATACTATATTGCCAAAAGTATTGGGACATCCTCCCAAATCATTGTATTCAGGTGTTTCAATCATCTCTATTGCCACAGGTATATAAAATCAAGCACCTAGGCATGCAGGCTGCTTCTACAAACATTTGTTAAAGAATGGGTCTCTCTCAGGAGCTCAGTATATTCAAGCGCGTACTGAGATAGGTTGTCACCTGTGCAATAAGTCCATCTGTGAAACTTCCATGCTACTAAATATTCCATGGTCAACTGTTAGTGATATTATAACAAAATGGAAGCAACTGGGAACAGCAGCAGCTCAGCCATGAAGTAATAGGTCACATAAAATGACAGAGCAGGGTCAGTTCATGCTGAGAGCACAGTATGCAGAAGCCACCAACTGTCTGCAAAGTCAATAGTTAAAGACCTCCAAACTTTGTGTGGCCTTCATATTAACCCAACAACAGTGCGTAGAGAGCTTTCTGGAATGGGTTTCCATGGCCGAGCAGCTGCATCCAAGCCTTACATCACCAAGTGCAATGCAAAGCGTCAGATGCAGTGGTGTGAAGCACGCCACCACTGGACTCTAGAGCAGTGGAGACGTGTTCTCTGGAGTTATGAATCACACTTCTCTGGCAATCCGATGGACGTGTCTGGGTTTGGTAGTTGCCAGGAGAACTGTACTTGCCTGACTGCATTGTGCCAAGTGTAAAGTTTGGTGGAGAGGGGATTATTGTGTGGGGTTGTTTTTTAGGGGTTGTGCTTGGCCCCACAGTTCCAGTGAAGGGAACTCTTAAGGTGTCAGCATACCAAGACATATTGGACAATTTCATGCTTCTAACTTTGTGGAAACAGTTTGGGATGGCCCCTTCCTGTTCCAACATGATTTTGCACCTGTGCACAAAGCAAGGTCCATAAAGACATGGATGAGTGAGTTTGGGGTGAAGGGACTTGACTGGCCTGAACAGAGTCCTGACCTCAACCTGATAGAACACCTTTGGGATGAATTAGAATGGAGATTGCCAGCCAGGCCTTCTCGTCCAACATCAGTACCTGACCTTGCACATGCACGTCTGGAAGAATGGTCAAACTATCCCATAGACACACTTCGAAACCTTGTGGACAGCCTTCCCAGAAGAGTTGAATCTGGTATAGCTGTAAAGGGTGGGCCAACTCAATATTGAAACCTATGGACTAAGACTGGGATGCCATTAAATTTCATGTGGGTGTAAAGGCAGGCATCCCAATACTTTTGACAATATAGTGTATGTCAACAACAACAGCTGTGAAACTGTTTTATAGTTTCCACTTGTCTGCAAGAAACTACTGTGTTCCTCTGGTGGGGGGGCATAATATCACATGGAACACCACTTCTTTAAAGGAGATGTGTCAGTACAGTATACCCATCTGTGAGTGTGGGGTGCTCAGTCTGCGCTCCTATAATTCTGAGATCCATACCTGTACAGATGATCCATGTGAATGCCTCGTTGATGCCAGCTTGCTGTTGTTGACTTTTTGTATTCTTCTTTACATTTCTCTTTTCTGCAACAGCATGATGTTATACATACATGCTAAATTATATATAACTGATACCTTAATCATTATGTTTTGTTATTGAGTTAAAAAAGCTTTCTTATCCGATAACTGTTCATGCATTTTATTTGGAACATAGCGTAAGCATATCACAAAGCTATGTATTCCTCTGATGCAGACATCCATTTACCTTACATTATTGCCTTTTTTGTCATCCACTGTAATTTTAGAAAGTAGTGATTTTGGAATCACAATAATTACCAGTTATCATGGCAGATATAAGTGAGAGTTTGAAGACATAAGTACTGTATTTAGGAGGAAGTTACATAACTTCAAACGTACCAAAGTAAAAATGTACTTTTAGTGTCAGGAAACAGGCAGGTCTGTTACACTTTACAAGAAGAAATACTTTACATATAAAGTCAGGAAGTCAATACTGTATAGAGTCGTCACGATTATATGAATTTTCTGACATTCAGAAAGTAAATTATGCAATGCATGTGTAAGATTTTTTTTTCAAAATGTTACTCTGACTAATGGGATTCTGTTTCCTTTGACAGACAAAGGTACTACACTCAACAAAGAATGAGTTAAAGCCCAATTCACAGTAATTTTCTATTTTTCCCTGAAGATTCATGGTTCCTTTTCTGGGTTGAATAAAACTCAGTGTAAACCAAAGCATTTCCTGTGTACCCAGGGCTTCATGGAAATTTTGTTTTATGTAAAACTTAAAAACAATGATCCCAATAAAAACCCAATAAAAATGATGCATGCATAATGACATTTTTCAACCACAAATTATGGCGCGCTACTCAAAAAAATCAAATACATACTGTATATAGTGATAATATAGAATCAATCACAAAAACAGCTCATGTGACACAAACTAAAATATCTACATTTATATACAATGGATAAATAAACAAAAGTCCATATTAGAAAAGTGATTTGAAGTAAGTCCATATAAGTGCATCTATATGTGGTGGAGGATAATACACTGCCACTGTTGTCTATGGAGTGATTTTCATCATAGCACTTAATTGGACTTACGCCTAATCACTTTCATAATATGGAGTTTTATTTTGTTTATCCATTGTATATAAATGCAGAGATTGTAATTTGTTTCACATTAACTGTTTTTGTGATTGATTCTATATTTTCACTATACATGTGAAACTCGAAAAATTAGAATATTGTGCAAAAGTTCATTTATTTCAGTAATGCAACTTAAAAGGTGAAACTAATATATGAGATAGACTGATTACATGCAAAGCAAGATAGTTCAAGCCGTGATTTGTCATAATTGTGATGATTATGGCTTACAGCTCATGAAAACCCCAAATCCACAATCTCAGAAAATTAGAATATTACATGCAATCAATAAAACAAGGATTGTATGTAGAACAATATCGGACCTCTGAAAAGTATAAGCATGCATATGTACTCAGTACTTGGTTTGGGGACCTTTTGCAGCAATTACTGCCTCAATGCGGCGTGGCATGGAAGCTATCAGCCTGTGGCACTGCTGAGGTGTTATGGAAGACCAAGATGCTTCAATAGCGGCCTTCAGCTCTTCTGCATTGTTCGGTCTTATGTCTCTCATCTTTCTCTTGGCAATTCTCCATAGATTCTCTATGGGGTTCAGGTTAGGCAAGTTTACTGGACAATCAAGCACAGTAATCCCACGTTCATTGAACCAGGTTTTGGTGCTTTTGGCAGTGTGGGCAGGTGCCAAGTCCTGCTGGAAAATGAAGTCAGCATCCCCATAAAGCTCGTCTGCGGAAGGAAGCATGAAGTGCTCCAAAATCTCCTAGTAGACGGCTGCGTTGACCCTGGACTTAATGAAGCACAGTGAACCAACACCAGCAGATGACTTGGCTCCCCAAATCAACACAGATTGTGGAAACTTCACACTGGACTTCAAGCATCTTGCAGTGTGTGCCTCTCCATTCTTCCTCCATACTCTGGGTCCTTGGTTTCCAAATGAGATGCAAAAGTTGCTCTCATCAGAAAAGAGGACTTTGGACCACTGAGTAACAGACAGACCTGTTTTTCTTTAGCCCAGGTAAGACGCTTCTGACGTTGTTTGTTGTTCAGGAATGGCTTGACAAGAGGAATACGACATTTGAAACCCATGTCCAGGATCTGTCTGTGTGTGGTGGCTCTTGATGCACTGACTCCAGCCTCAGTCCACTCCTTGTGAAAGTCCCCAACACTTTTGAATGGCCTTTTCCTGACAATCCTTTCCAGGCTGCGGTCATCCCTACTGCTTGTGCACCTTTTTCTTCCACACTTTCCCCTTCCACAGAACTTTCTATTAATGTGCTTTGATACAGCACTTTGGGAACATCAAACTTCTTTTGCAATTACCTTTTGAGGCTTTCCCTCCTTATAGAGGGTGTCAATGATGGTTTTCTGCACAACTGTCAGGTCAGCCGTCTTTCCCATGATTGTGATTCCTACTGAACCAGACTGAGAGACCATTTAAAGGCTCAGGAACCCTTTGCAGGTGTTATGGCTTAATTAGCTGATTAGAGTGGGACACTTTGAGCCTAGAATATTGCACCTTTTCACAATATTCTAATTTTCTGAGATTGTGAATTTGGGGTTTTCATGAGCTGTAAGCCATAATCATCACAATTATGACAAGTTACGGCTTGAACTATCTTGCTTTGCATGTAATGAGTCTATCTCATATATTAGTTTCTCCTTTTAGGTTGCATTACTGAAATAAATGAACTTTTGCATGATATTCAAATTTTTCAAGTTTCACCTGTATATGTGTTTGATTTTTTTGAGTAGCGCACCATAATTTGTGGTTGATTGTTTACGGCACTGTTCAGGCTATTTTTGGTTGCATCACTTATTCTATAACATTTTATTTTGTTTCACCAAGCTCAGGGTGAATACCCTGGGCTTGGTGAAACAAAATAAAATGTTATAGGGTTTGGATAGCAAAATTTTTTGTCTGTGTAAAATTTTGTCTGTGTAAAATTGCCAAAAATACATAGTGGGGGTATGTGAGCTCCATTTGGGCAGAAGGGAGCCTGGAGGTTAAGGATGGGAGATAGAATTAGGTTTTAATGCAGGGCAAAGCAACAGGTTTGCAATAATCAGCAGCTACATACTAACCTTTGCTTCAACACCCCACCACTCCAATTAGGAAATGTTTTAGCTGGTGTGGCATAAATTCCAGTTCTAGCTCCAGTTCCTATTCTCATATAAAATAGGGGGTCATCTGGGAGTGGGTAGCTAGCAGGTATTTATACATTTGCGATAGTAGGTGCTTGGAGTCCCCAGGGGTCTTACACGTGGATTCAAAGGGTGTTAAAGAGTCATCTGGGCATGATTTAGGCACCAATTTCAGTAGGAAATCATTCAGCTGCCTATGGAGCCAAATGTCCATGGGAAATGCACCATAGGCGCATTGGAGCCTGTCAAGAAATAAGAGGCATCTCATGGAGGCCAGTTTCAAATAGAGATGATGTAGAGTTCCCATCTCTATTCCAAGTTTTGAAAAAGGAGATATCCCAAGTAGGAGGGAACCAGGGGAAACCACCGATTGGCTCTAAAGGTGAGGTGGGTGGAGATAGTTCTCTCTTTCTATTAACCTCGTCCCTTAGTGTTCAGTATGAGCAGGGATGACCAGCTGGACAGACCTCTCTGGCTCCATGTAGGATCCATGGTGCTCCTGCTATGTTCCTACCTGCTACAGATTTTTCTAAAGTAACCCAAATCTTCTCTTTCAAATGGTGACACCAATTAGGAATGCAAACGTCCTAGCCTTGTAGTATAAAGAGACATCAGGTACACCCAGGCCCCCATCTTTCTTACATCTGTAGAGAAGAGAATACGCCAATCTAGGCTGTTTTCCTTGTCAAATGAAGGTTGGAAACAGCTGACGTAGTTGTCTAAAAATCATGGGTGATAAGTGTATGGGGATCATAGAGAATAGCTACAAAACTCTCAGTAGAACCAACATTTTAAGCATATTGACGCATCTTAACCACATGAGGGTAGCTGCATGCCAGGTATGTAGATCTCTTTCTACCACCTGTAAAAGTCTACTATAGTTTGCAGAGTATAACAATTTGAGGTCAGGGGATGTATATGTGCCTAAGTATGGCATCATATGCATTTTCCAAGTGAATGGGAAGTTCGTTTTAAGCTGCAACATTAGGTCCGATGGGATCGTAAATGGGAAAATCTCAGATTTTCCATAATTAATACTAAAATAAGAAAGATGGCTGAATCTATGGCCTTTCAACAGTAAAATTGGGAGGGTAGTGAGTGGCTTGAAAACATAAAATAATATGTCGTCAGAAATACACAGTTAAGTGACAATACAGACCATGAACAATACAGAATAATTCCAAGTATCCTCATGATCAAATAAGACCATCAGTAAGAAAGCATTAGAAAGCAGAAACATAGAAAAAAAGACAACAAATCATATCAGAAAATTACCAGAAGTGAATAGTGTAAAAGGAGAGGCCAGGTGCGCACCTCCAAAGGTGAGGAACCGTGTTCTCCCACAGACTGTAAGATACAGTATAAGCTCCAATTGCTGGAGACAGATTTACATGGGGGGAGGTAGATGAACATGCACAGGGGGCAGCAACTTTACCCCTGGGCTAAAATCAAAAACTAAACATAAGCATGGGGTCCAAAACAAAAAAGAAAACAAAACAGGTACCATTGTCCATTCAATAGCGAGTCCTCTGGAGTATCATCAAATGGTATGAGGACGCAGAGAACAAGGGGGAAGTGAGTATGTCCAGAGGATGGATTATTGATTGGAGGGGGGACATGATGTCGGAGTGTCCTCCAGTTGTCAGAAAGAGACACAACCATGTACCACTGGAACAAATAAAGGATCACTTGCATTAGCGAGCCGTGCTACAAACAGGACCAGTCCTAGAAGCCATTAGAGCTCCTGTTGAGATTTTAATGAGGACGCACCTCTCTGCTGACACAGGGAGCGCTGAGGAGACAGTTGCCAGCGTTCCTGGCATTGTGGCATAGGAATGTCTCCACGTTAAGCTCCAAACCTGGAAGTCCACCTAAAGGAGCTACAATGTTTCCAGAAACCGAGGCAAGTTGTCTTTATTATGGAGTATTGCAGTTTTCCCATTTTTCCATTCAGTAAGTCAGAAGGGGAAGCGTGCATTTAGACAAATCAGGTAAAAGTAGAAGGCGCACTCCATCAAACTCAACGTATTGTCTCCTGTACATATTAATTATTCCCATATCTTCTTCAAGCTCATCTAGTCTATTTCTGTCACTTTTTTGTGAAATCAGAAAGAACCTCACATTTCTCTAGCTATCATGCAACTTCCTTCACATCAAGCCAAATTAGCCTTTCTTAACTTCCAATACTACTTGGCCTCCTAACTATCATGCATAAAATATTAATTTGTTCATTCAGAAATAATCCAGGTACAACAACAGAGGTAGCCATAATGACCTCTTTTGAATCAAAACAAGCAGTGAATGTTAGGTGAACATGCACTGCTGTATGCACACTACAAATTCTATAGTCTATAGTTCACTGCCACTGGTCCTTCTCTGGATGAAACAAGAAATGGTGGCAATGTTCCTACAGAGATTTTTTTTTTTTTTACCAGAGTTTAGTGTCTAGTTAAGTCTATGATACAACTGTTTGAAGGGCATATCTCAAATTCCATAAAATCCTTTTAATACATACAGCATCCACACATTACTATGGCACAGGTGGGTCTAACAAGTGTTGTTTTGCACTTTGATTTAAAAAAGTGTACACTACTGTACTTAACTGGAAAACACCTTACCTTTCATCAGTCTCTATGTGGATATATCAGATTAACCTGTTCTCCCCTTCTACAAGTTAACATGTGCAAACAGAGGCCACCAGGCTCTTTTTGATACAATCTGGGCATTGTGGACATCTGGATACCCTCTTATTGTTAACAGGGGTTCCAAATGTTAAGCCCCCCACCTGCAGACCTCCACAACCATTACACTGTTCCCCTGTCAAAGTACCACCCATGTTAGGGGCATGAAACCTGGTATGAATGGGGGGGGGGTGCATGTTCACACCCCATTTCCAGACCTGCCAGGTTATATGTGTGAATAGGGATCTGTTACAAAATTTTAGGGGGGGACATCACAATTTATTTTTCTTGATTTTTGTGTGGGGTTCCCCCTTACAATCCATACCAGCATGGAAGGGCCTCATACGAATTATGGGGTGAATCTCATGCCATTTTTTTTGCCTGGGGATACCAGTTAACATCTATACCAGAACTTTATCTAAAGCAAGGGTCTGGTATAGATGAAGAGAATCCTTGGCAGTTTGTTTACCTACAAAGTAAAGGGTCTGAAGCTGGAAATGGCTGGTAATTTAAAATGCATTTTTTTCTTTGTAAATCAGTTTTGCTGTAGTGATTTGTATACATTGTACACATTCACCACTTCAAAGGAAGGTTCAGGGCACCTCCCAGAATTATTAAAAGGAATTTTGCATTTTAAATGATTGACTTTAAGCATTATTGAAATAACTGTTTTCTGCTAAAAGGAATTTATTTTTTTAATTTTTGCTTTGGTTTATGTTCCCAAGGGCAGTGACTCCCCCAATGCGATTTCTTTGACAATCCCTTGCCTATTAGCCAGAATTGATTTTAAACTTTTGGCTCCTGATGACTTCAGTGGGGTTTGGCACCCAAACTTCTGTAATGTTACACAAGGTACATTCGACTTATCCCTAACTGTTAATCCTACCAGTAGGGCCATTATTTTCTTCCTTCTTATAACAGCTGTCCTGCATAGATGACAGTTAAAGGGTATGGGAGAAAACATATTACACTGGTGGAGGTGCTTACAACATTCAGCTTTTATTTATGTGCCCTAAACCTTTAATACAAAAGAAAAAAACATATTGCTGTACATGTTTAAAAAGTTTTAGCTAAAGGCTTTCATTTGCTTTTCCTGAAGTGATTCTAAAGGCAGAAGGGTTTTCACCTTAATGCATTCTATGCATTAAGGTAAAAAACCTTCTGGGTGCAGCTCTCCCCACAGCCCCCTTTATACTTACCTGAGCCCCATCTCAATCCAGCAAGGAGCATGAAAGTCGTGGCTCTCCCAGATCTCTCTCTCCTTATTGGCTCACACAGCCATTGACTCCTGTTGCTGTCAATCACAGCCAGTGAGCCAACGAGAAAAGAGTGGGGTGCGGGGCTGAGCATCATTCTGTATGTGAATGGACAATGTCCATTCAGAGGAGCACGGCTCAGGAGCGAGCCTGCTTTAGTGGCCCCATAGCAAGAGGCTTGCTATTGGGGGGCACCTGTCAGAGGGGGGGGGGGAGCCAAGACCACCAGTGGGAGACCCAAAAAGAAGGGGTTCGGGTCTGTTCTGAGCAGAACCATTACACAGAGCAGGTAAATATAACATGTTTGCTACTTTTTTTTAAGTTACAACTTTTATAATGATTCTATTTGAAAGTGTAATATAATATAGGTTTTTAATAGTTATTTATTTACTAGAAACTTAGTTAAAATGTTTATGTTGTCAATTATGGTAGTGTATAGGTATTCACATCTCTGTATATATCTATATATTTCTATGGCTACTTCTGTATACTCTGTATACTGTGACTTCTGATCTCACATTCCTTCTTCTGGAAATGTTATTAGCTCAGACTGGTTAAAACAAGTTATTAGGTGAAACTGGTTTTAACTAATTTCCGAGTCAATATATATGGCTGGAAGACAAAAAACAAGTTGAGCTCACCCAGGACAAAGCATCTGAAAAAGAGCACTGTCCCTTCCAGGAATTTGTAATGAAATTACAGGCTTCTCTGGATGTGAATGATGCTGTATCTATCTATTTTATCATCTGTAATACATATTTACACCAAACTAAGTAAATTCTTTTATTATTGTGTTACTTTTGTGTAGTGTTCACCCCTAAAGGGCTTGCTGATTTGGTCCCAAGGTTCTCTTCTGGTTCAGTATTTAGTCTTTGGGTATACTCTTTCTGATACTTGAATTTGTATGGGTATGTGGGAAATGTGGGATGCTCCAGCAGTGTTAATTAGTAATTTGAGGACACTTGTCTCCTTCTTGAGCTTGCTAGTACAGTCCTTGCTGCAGCAAATGCTAGCCGGCACTACACAGGGATCCCACTAGAAATGTCCACTTTTAAGCACAGGCTGACAAGAGGGGAAATTGCAGCACACAATCACCAGTGTGTACTCATAAATGTCCTTGGATATCAGCCAGACATGTCTCTTGTGGGCTCTACAGACCAGATCCCCAGATAAATCTCTTGATCAGCTCCAGGAACATTCAGTAGAATAGGCCCCCCAGCTAACACAGCTGGGAGCTTGATGAGCAATGAAGTGCAGCTGGACTGCCTAGAAGGGCAGCAGCCCTTCAGGCTGGTGAACTTTTCCTTCTGGACAAGAACACCTCTGTTCCATGTCTGAAGCTATTTATGTTCCCTTCCGGCCACTTACTGGGCACTCTCCCCCAGGGATTGGTTGGGAGCACATAAATAGTCAGCCTGGAGATTTAACTGTCCCAGTCCGATACTTTCCAAAACCATCCAGAAGGCAGGGGGAAGCAGTCAAACCCAGTAAAACTCAGAGCAGACCAGAGCCATCACAAGCAGCTCCACTGATTACAAGAGAGCAAAATAACTAATTTTACCTAACCTAGCACCTATCCAGGGGGGTGCTACATCTGAGTTTGAATTATTGCACCACATGCCAAGGGAGGGACTGCACACCTAAAAAAGTTTTTAGGGATGCTGTTTTCAGAGATCTAGAAAAGCTGAAAGCAACCACCCCTAAAATGCACCAGGATTTAGAAAAAGGAATAGACCAATTATGTAATCAAAAAGATCTAGTTGTAACACTGGCTGATAACGAAGGGGGCATTGTGGTCTGGGATAAGAGTGCCTATCTAGCTGAAATGAATAATATCTGATCAGATAAAGAAACATATGTATTGCCTCATGCAAATCCAGTGAATCTCTATAAAAAGAGTTAGAAAAGATTGTAAGTAGAGGTTTTAAACAAGGAATACTCAATAAGAAGCACGAAACATCAGGCCACGACCGTTACAACCTTGGCAGACTGACGACACCAGAAATCATAAACAACATAGTCGTGCGCTGGAGCGATTGTGGCGTAAAAACAAATCTCAACAAGCATTCACCCTATATAAATCTGCTCTCTTAACATACAAGTCCTCCCTTCATGCTGCCAAACAAGCCTACTTTGTCACTATTATTAATACCTTGTCATCCAGTCCCCGTCATCTCTTCTCTACTTTTAACTCTCTACTTTCTCCACCTCCACCCCCACTCAGTACCTCACTCACTTCTCACGAGATTGCAATTCATTTCAAAAACAAGATTCGTAGGGGCATCACCACTGCACAGACATCCATCCCACTTAGCATACCTTATACTAAACCTCCCTCAACACTTTCCTCTTTTGACCTTGCCACTACCGAAGAGGTCACTAAGGTTTTCTCAGAAGCCCATCTCACTACCTGTCCCTTGGATCCTGTCCCCTCACAACTGCTATGGTCACCCTCTTCTTCCATCTTGTGCTCCCTCACTCACATCTTCAATCTCTCCCTCTCTACTGGTGCCTTCCCCTCCCCATCTAAAGCATGCGCACATCACTCCCATACTTAAAAAGCCCTCCCTGGACCCCACCAACCTGAACAACTTAAGACCCATCTCCCTGCTGCCATTTACCTCTAAACTCCTAGAACGCTTAGTCTACAATCGCCTGAACTCCCACCTCACCGACAACAACCTTCTTCACCCTCTAGAGTCTGGCTTTCGCTCACTACACTACACTACACTGAAACTGCCCTACTAAAACTCACTAATGATCTACTAACTGCTAAAGCCAATGGCCACTACTCCATACTCTTACTACTTGACCTCTCTGCGGCTTTTGATACAGTTGACCATCCCCTCCTCCTCAATAAACTCCACTCTCTTGGCCTCAGAGACTCTGCTCTTTCCTGGTTCTCCTCCTACCTATTGCAGTGCTCCTTCAGTGTTACCTCTAACGCTGCCTCCTCCTCTTCACTCCCTCTTTCTGTAGGGGTCCCTCAAGGTTCTGTCCTTGGTCCTTCTCCATCTACACCTCCTCCCTTGGTCACTTGATAAACTCCCATGGCTTTAAGTACCATCTCTATGCTGATGACATACAAATTTATCTTTCTACCCCTAACCTCACCCCTTCAGTCTCCTCTCACATCACTAACCTACTAAGTGACATATCGGCATGGATGTCACTCCACTTCTTCCAACTCAATATTTCCAAAACTGAGCTCTTAGTATTCCCCCCAGCCCGTGCCCCCTCCCCTGACTTCTCCATCAAGATCAATAACACAATCATCAGTCCCTCCCCTCATGCCAGGGTACTAGGTGTAATCCAAGACTCCCATCTGTCCTTTCAGCCCCAAATCCAATCACTGTCCAAATCTTGTAGACTTCACCTCCGAAACATCTCCAAGATATGCCCGTTCCTAACCTTGGAAACCACTAAGCAACTTATCCACTCCCTTGTTATATCTCACCTTGACTATTGTAACTCCCTCTTCATTGGTCTACCTCATCGCAGGCTATCCCCTCTTCAGTCTATCATGAATGCTGCTGCCAGAATCATCCACCTTACTAACCGTTCTGTATCTGCCATCCCTCTCTGCCAATCCCTCCACTGGCTTCCCGTTGCCCAATGGATAAAATTCAAACAATAACGTATAAAGCCATTTATAACTCTGCCCCAAATTACATCACCGATCTTGTCTCTAAATATCACCCAAACCGCACTCTCCGCTCCTTGCAAGACCTCCTACTCTCTAGCTCCCTTGTCTCCTCTTCCCATGCTCATCTCCAGGACTTCTCCAGAGCTTCCTCCATCCTCTGGAACTCTCTACCCCAATTTATCAGACTGTCGCCTACTCTGCTCACTTTTAGGCGATCTCTGAAAACTTATCTCTTCAGGGAAGCCTTCTTCTACTCTTCCAACCAGTCCATCCCCACAGTTACTACCTTTTGTACCACTAGCCCCTCCTACCTAGATTGTAAGCTCCAAGGAGCAGGGCCCTCAAATCCCTCTTGTATTGAACTGTATTGTTGCTGTATTGTCTCCCGTTATATTGTAAAGCACTGAGCAAACTGTTGGCGCTATATAAATCCTGTATAAGAAGAAGAAGAAAGAAAAGGCTTTTTTGGTCCCCTTACCTCTACGTACCCCCATCATGTATTATCTGCCTGAAATACACAAGGATCCTGTAAATCCACCTGGGCAACCTATAATTAGTGGAATTGATTCCATCACCTCCAGAGTAAGAAAATATATAGATATTTACCTCCAACCTTTGGTGAAAAAGATGCTTTCATATCTTAAAGATACAAGACACACTATTAACTTATTTAATAACTAGGAGTATAAGAAAGGCTGCTGGATGGTTATGGCAGATATCATATCTTTATTCACTGTCATATCACATCAACTTGGTTTTGAATTCATTGAATATTATTTAGATCATAATTCAGACTTGCTAGGACAACAAAAAGATTTCATTATGGAATTTTTGAAATTTGCAGCCTCTCAGAATCATTTTTGTTTTTGGGGTAAATATTTCTTTAAAGAAGAGGTTATTTTTGCCCAACATCAAGCGGAATTGGCCTTATGAGCTAGATATACTGATTTTGTGCTCCTCATATGGGAGGGCACATTAGACGCTCTTCAGTCCTTTATGGAGATGCGTAAAACCAACAATAGAGGATGTTTTTTAGGTTATGAAACTAGCCAGACAGAAATTTGTTTTTTAGATCTCAAAATATCTAATGATGGGAATAGATTTGTTACATCAACCTTTTTTAAGACCACAGATCGCAATTCCTTTATTCCACTTGCGCATTAGATGTGACTGCACTAATTTGCAAGACTTTTAGGCCAGCCGCATACCTTGAGGGATACAGTAGATTTATAGAGAAAGGTTATAAGGCAAACCATTTGGAAGAAATTATCACTACTGTGAGTAATATGGATTGGGATTCCTTCCTAGTGGAGAAGTCCCAACAAGAAAAAGTAGATGATTTTAATTGTTTTTTATTTCCTTTTCCTCACAACATTTTGAAGTGAGAAAAATCATTGCTAGGCACATTTTACAAAATGATAGAGTTCTGGATTCTATATTGCCAGTAAAATCACAAGATATTTTTAGAGAGGCATCCATATTAAAATATTGTATTGCTTCCAATATCTTAGACCCCCTAGATCGCTTTCCTTTTTCAAGATTTAAAAGGGTTTTTCCTTGTCGGAAATTCTCTCTGTCAAATCAATGGATTTAAGGAAAGGAAAATGGATACCTTTACCACCTCAATTATACAGAGAAGTTATTCTATTAAATCTTTTATCACCTGCTCCTCAGTCAATGTAGTCTATATGCTTCAGTGCAAATGTGGTCTCCAATATGTTGGTAGGACCACATGTGCATTAGACTGGGAGAACATTTGGCTAACATAAGGAGAGCTTTCCGTAACCATAGTGTCTCTAGACATTATGCTACAATAAACAATAAAGACCCTTCTGATTTGAGATCATGGCTATTGATAGATTCATGGCATATTGGAGAGGGAGTGCCATTACAAGAGGAGTCTCTAGATTAGAAACAAAATGGTTCTTTGATCTTAAATCTTATACATCCTATGTCCTTAATGTTGACTGGGATGTCAACGCATTTATTATATTTATTTATTGATAGGAATGAATTCGGACTAGTTAGGTGATGTCCAACATAGTTTTAATATGGATGAGCCCATTGAATCTTTATTTTAATTTTTATTTTTATTTTTTATTTTTAGAAAAAATGTTTTTTCTCATTATATATACATTTTGTTAACAATATTTTTTCTTTTATGCTTATGGTGTGCCAATTATATTTGTAGCCACTGGATGGCAGATTCCACACAGGCTGTCAGTTGGCACAGCCTTTTTGATTCCTGTTTCTATTGACTTTTTTAATACACCTTTATTGTAATTTTTATTGGTAACTTCTAACTTTATATTTTTTGTTTTTTTATAATAGAAAGTTTGTCAGCTGGTCTCACATCTGTGGATTTTTACACCTGGCCATATAACTAAATGCCAGTCTTATGTGAGGCTTGGTTTTGTTGTGTCCAATGGGATCCAAATGAAGGTTTGGTTCTCATTTCATCTATATAAATTGCAATGTCTCAGCATGGCGTCCACAGCCTGGAAGATGTCAGATGTTACGAAATGCATAGGGAGGAGCCTGCTGTGACGTCATTGAGTAACCAGAAGTCCACTGGAAGCCATTTTCCTTACTGGACAGATTGTTTGTTTATACACGCAATTGCGATATTTTTACATGTGAGTATTTTACCATTTAAATAAAGTCTTTGTGGAAGGATTTTCACTATGTTGGATTCTCTATTTCTTTTCCTTATGTGAATCTGATGGATGGATAGATGGATGGATAGATGAGTATTTAACCTCCCTGGAGGTATCCCCGAGTGTAGCTCGGGGTAAAGTTTCAGCACCAAAAGCGGTAACCCCGAGCTACACTCGGGAATACCCTGCAGCATTGCTCCGGGATCTCTTCTTCACTTACCTTGTCCTGCGCTCCCATGATGTCCTTCCTGCAGCGTCCCCGGCAATGTCCTCCGGCCGATGCCGACATCTGTCTTCTGGGTTCCGTTCCCGGCGACGTCAGGACGGAAGGGGATGGAATTGGCAGGAAATTTAAAAATGTGAAAAAGTGACATTCACTAAATACACTAAAATCACATAGTAAAACATTACTGTATCAAACCATTTCATATACATTTTGTCCCTAGTGCTTTGTCCTGTGCCCTGCCTGCATTTTTACTGTTCTTTCTGCCTTGAAACTGAGAAATGTCAATTTCGTCCAAAAAGCGTCCCTTTAGGTCAAAAGCAGTTTTAGACCAGCTAGAGAACAGCGACAGTAAATTAGAACCACTTGCAGAATTGAGTGATAATGATTCGTGGGAAAATTCGTCATCAGACAGTGAAAACGATTTTGTGACTTTGCTCAGTGATGTGCAAACTTGGCGCTATATTTCAAATTTCAGTGTTTTTTTTATTATATTATTGAATTAAATTTATTATTATTATATTATTATTTTTTATTATTATTTATTAAATTATAATTTATGATTTCGTGTTTCAAATTTTAACATACCCGGGATGTTTACTACACTCTTGTTTGGACAGATTTCAGTGAGTTATTCATAAAAATTACAGGCCTACAATAAAAAAAAAGTACATATTTCCATGCAAAAAAATGTACCGCTTTGAGCACAGAAATACTGACATAATCAGAATGCTAGGGAGGCTACGAGATTTCCAGTGCGGAGATACTTGTCAATTCAATCACAGTTTCTGAGGACAACACTAGGGGAGACCTCCATGGGATTACTATGCTAAAGCCCTCCATGACCTTTCTTTAATCAGAGGTTCATAGCTCTCTGGTAAGCCTGTATGGTGTTATTTGGTGGAGGCCCTTTCTAATTATCTTCAGGATACCTTTTCTTCAGTCTAAATTTTCTCACTTCTTGCTTTTGGATACTTATGGTTCTTTTTCCACATTGGGACTTTTTTATTTGTGACTTTGTGATCATTTTTTATATGTCACTTTGTATTTGGTTATTTATTTATGTTCACATTAATATTTGAAAGAACACAGCACATTTGTTATACCAAAGAATTCAAGGAATGGTCAGGGCAAGCTAGGTTGGTAACTGGCAGGTAAAAGCTCACAGAACACATAAGAAATGCTGTAGATGAGACATCACTGAACCTGAGCAAGGGCTCCCTTTAAATTGCCTGTCTGGAGCAAACATTAGTGATAGATGCATGTGTACTGGAACGCAATTGTGTATGTGAGTGAGCACATGGATATGTGCACTTTAGCACATGTTCCCTTTCCATAAGATGTGAATGATTGTATGACAGCCTGTGTCTGTGCACAGAGATTCATCTAGTGAAGACATCTTGCCTGCTGGCATGCCCTTCCTGACACTATGGTATTTAAAGGACTCAGAAAAACAAAAACTGCTGTTGCAGTGCTAGTAACAGAAATAAAGTATTGTTGTATACACAGTACCCAGTGATATTACAACTGATTAAAACAAAAAAGAAAAAATGATTGCATCCAGCACTGACATATGTTCATGCACCAGTGATATCATTCCTTGAAAAAGTACAGCGTAATCACAATATAGTCAAAAAACACACTACTGACGTGTTAAAGTACACATCCAACTGCAATGCAATGTAACCGATCAGTTTAGAATGGAATATGAATTATTGTGCAAACAAATGACATGCATTAACAAGTATCAGAAATCATCCTAACTAAAAATACCATATATAAACGTGAATAATATATATTATGTACAAAAGTTCAGTCCATAATTTGGTTGATATACTCCATAAGTGCTCAGTGTCCAAAAACAATCTTCAGCAATAATGGTTCAAGATAAATTATAGTGTACACCCAGTGTAACCCACCACCAATTACACTAGCTGCTCACCTCAATCATGTATATACAAGCACCCACATGGACAGGACAAGGTATATATGCATCCACATGGACAGTACAAAGTCAGTTGGTGGTGGGCAAGAGTTATGTTAGATATGTTAAAGCTAGAGTATGTTTATTCTGTATTCATTGATTTTCATTTTTTTAATCTAGTACCCTCAATGAGGAACTAGTACTGAAGGTTAAACTAGTGAGAGATGCCAGTACCCACACCGGGTGGCCACATAAGCCAGGGTGAGTGTATATAGGATTTTATTAATTGTTTTATGTACTTACATAATGCCATTATTTACAGTATATGAATGATTAGAAGCTCACATTGATTGAGCAGTATTGATGCTTCATATATTTTATTTATTAACCACATATGAAAGACTAAGACAGTAGGTACACATCTGAGTGAGAGGCACACGTTGAGAGTGGCATACAGGATATTTGAGTTCATGGATGTACTCTTACGTTGTACCATGCATCTATTGTGCTATATACTAATTTATTGTGGAATCATTATGTCTTAGCTTTTGTAATTGTAATTTCAGTATTGTTATTATTTTATTCTCATTCTGATTTTTATGTATATATATTTATTTGTATTGTACTTGTACATGTGATGGTGATATTTATAGTTTTTGTCCCCACATATGTGCCAACTTTGTGCCCATGTATGAAGTCATCTACGATGTGATAATTTTGTGCCCATATTTTTCCCAGCATCAAGTAAACTTTAGAAGCATTAGTATCCTGGGGATGGGTAATTTGGGGTTTCACATTTTGTCATCATCGTCCCAGAGAATGACTGATAAGGCCACTGTGTTTTTTTAGTCTTACACACCGGCATCATATGTTAGTATGCTATTATATCCCCCTCCCATTTGGGACACTGTGTGTGACTTGCCATCCTGCTATACAACTGGTTCCCAGACGACGCATGACCGCAACAGCCGGAAATTATGCTGCTAAGAGACTGGAGATGACGCTGACTTCTGGGCTCAGTGAAGTGCAGGGTGCAGGCGCATTTCCAGGTCAGCAGTGTAGCGTGCACTCCACAGTCCTCTTACACCTATAAGTAGTTGTTTTTTGGACCTTGTACCTAATAGCTCCTTCCTGTTGTCTGTGTTTTTTGTCGATTCGCTTCTCCTTGAGGCAGATGATAAAGAAGGAGTATAGGAGGTAAGAAACATCCATTATATATATAGAATGTTTGGAGACAGCCGTATTCCCATGCACAATTAGCAGGGGCGGACTGACCATATGGAAACTACCCGAGGGCCCAGGGTCAGTAGGGGGCCCCATGAGATTCCCCCTTGTACCTTTTTCATAGGCTTTTTTGAGTTTGGGCAAGGACACAGGGGCCCCATGATCCCCTGTTGCCCGGGGACCCCACGAGTAGGTATTCTCATGCCGGTATTACTTCTGGGCTTGCCCTTCAGTATGCTGTCATCCAACAGGGGTGGTTCCTTTGAAGAGTGTCTCTCTGGGTTATGCATGTGACCTGATTGTGGAAACACTCACAAGCACATGTATAACATTTATGTTTACAAGCACCATTGTATGGCTTTATGTATCATCATCATCTTGAGGGTATGAGTTGGGAAGTGGTCGCTCCTACCCGTATGGGTAGAGTCACTACAAACATCAGATGACTGTGATCACTTCCTCCCCATATCATTCAAATAAGGTCACCTGGGTTGGGAGCTTATGGCTCTGAGGAAGGGGCAAGGCCTCGAAAGGCATCAGCCAGTTGGTTCTTTGCATCTTCACCATCAGTTGTCATGCCTCATGAGCTGGATCTTACGGTTATAGTGATAAGCTTAGACACATCTGCTGGTTTGTGAGTATGATAGTTACCATGTTTTATATCAATAAAGTGAAGCCTTAAGGATAATGCACTATGCCAGTGCGCCCTTTGTTTCCTTTCTTCTTTTGTCATATATATACAAGCACCTTGCCCTTTAGCCAGTCTGTAAGAACTCTCCAGACTTCTCCAGATGTGCTCAGGAACCTAATCACCACAAGGGATCTCCACATTCTCCAGAAAGCATTGAATAGTACCTCCAGGGAAATAGTCCTCAAAAAGAATTAAGAATCCTCATTGCACACTGTTTAAAACACCATACATTTATTAAAACTTTAAAGAATCTAGAGGAAATATACTCACATCTTCCAGTGAACAAAACCTGTGCACTGGACCAATTGCCTTTATGTCAGCATGGATTTCACATACAAGTGTGCTTCCTTCCTACTTAACATATTGGCGTCATCATGTAATGCCCCCATGGGCACTTGTATATACAGTACATGATTGAGCTGAGCAGCTAGTGTAATTGGTGGTGGATTACACTGGGTGTCCAAAATAATTTATCTTGAACCATTATCACTGAAGATAGTTTTTGAGCACTGAGCGCCTTTGGAGTATATCAACCAAATTGTGTGCTTTTGTACATAATATATATTATTCACGGTTATACTGTACATGCAGTTTACATTGTGGTATTTTTAGTTAGTATGATTTTTGATACATGTTAATGCATGTCATTTGTTTGCACATTAATTCATATTCCACTCTAAACTGTTAGGCCATATTGCATTAAAGTTGGATTTGTTCATTAATGCATGTGAGTAGTGCATTTTATTATTATTATTTTATTTTGATTGCACTGCACTTTTTCAAGGAAAACTAGTGCTGGTAACAGACCATATATGCCATTTTTTATTTTTCCCATAGTCAAATTTTAAATGAATATTCTCTGAAATCTGAACTGGAACTCATTTAAGAATGCAAAAAAATTGATATATGTGGTGTAAAGTCAAGACTTATAATCCATAGTTTATTTACTTCCATAATCCAAATATATGCAGCTTGACTACTGACTACGTAATAAATAGTACAGGTATTTCATATCATCTAAGAAGCTTAGTAGTCATCTACCTGCTCCAACTGATCTTTGTCAGTCAATAGAATAATATAATTTACCAATCTCTCAGCAGCTCTGACACAAGACGGAAAAGTGTACAAATGGTAAACAGGGTCAGTGAGGAGCAGACGAACTGGCTCAAACTGTCACGTAGTGTAAGGCCAGTCATATGTGATTAGATGAAATCCACTTTTTCTCTTGTAAACATTTCAAAAATAGCCCTGGGCCTGTGCAAGTTACCATACGCTAGGTATTCCACTATAAATAATGAAACAGCAGCTTAAATTTAAACATGATGGTCTGTGAAATAAATAATGTATAATATGTGCACTCTATCAAAAGTTCTCTAAATCAACATTTCAAGGTTCCAAGTTTCATACCAAATACCTGCTTGTGATATTTGCTGTGAAATATTTCCTTAGAGGCTTTTTGGAATTCATCTCGACATTTTGGAGAATCCTGTCTCTGACATTTAAAATATTACTGGAAGTATGTCAATATGTCATTTTTTTGCATTCAAATCCCAAGATTCACTTTCTTTTCCATCTACAGTTTTGGTGTCCAGTACCCTGAGACCATTGCTCCACATGATTATTTCATATGTAACAGTTATTATAAAAGAGACAATAGTATATCTGAGATACTGTATATATTAGAGTAAATAGGAAAAATAAAAGAATGACATTTAAGGTGTTTAAAATTAATATTAAAGTACCGGTATTTAAATATTTTAAGCAAGTAGTAAAAGTACTTAAAACAAACCATTACTGGCTCCCGTACCTATGGACAATGTGGAGCAATTCATCATGAGGGTTCTGATATGATCCAGAAATATTTAGATAGAATAAGCACCTGGACCAGATGGCATACACCCACGGGTCCTTAAAAAATTGAGCTCTGTCATTTCAAAGCCATTGTTTGTAATTTTTAGAGACTTTTCAATGACTGGCATAGTACCACTGGATTGACGTAAGGTCAATATGGTGCCCATTTTTAAAAAGGGATCAAAATCTTTACCTAATAAGTACAGACCAGTTAGTTTAACTTCTATAGTTGGGAAGATACTGGAGAGTTTAATAAAAGACCACATAGATGTGTTCTTGCTGGAAAAAAATATTTTAAGCAACAGACATGGATTCATGAAAGACAGAAGTTGTCAAAGAAAAGAAATCTGATTTCTTTTTATGAGGAGGTGAGCAAAACCTTGGACAGAGGGGTGGCTGTGGACGTGGTATACTTGGACTTTGAAAAAGCGTTTGACTCGGTTCCCATCACATGGCTAATGGGTAAGGTAAAGTCTACGGTCTTGGAAACATTGGTAAATGGATAGAAAACTGGCTAAAAGATCATATTCAGAAAGAAGTGGTTTAATGATTCATACTCTGAATGGTCTAGGGTTGTCAGGGGTGTACCCCAAGGTTCAGTGTGGGACACTTACTTTTTAATATATTTACGATAGAGGGTCTGGGAATAAAAATACAGTTTCAGTCTTTGCAGATGACACCAAGCTTTGCAATGGAATAACGTCCTTACAGGATGTCTTAACTTACAAGCCGACCTCAATGCACTGTTTAATTGGGCAACTATGTGGAAAATTAGGTTTAATGTTTATAAATGTCATTTTCTGCACTTGGGGGCTAAGAATATGCATGCATCATACATACTGGGGGGGGGGGCACAACTGGAGGAATCAATGGTGGAGAAGGATCTGGGAGTTCTGATAGATCATAAGCTTAATAATGGCATGCAATGCCAAGCTGCGGTTTCTAAAGCGAGCAAACTCCTCTCTTGTATTAAAAGAAGTATAGACTCCAGAGAGAGAGATATCATATTACCCCTGTACAAATCATTAGTAATATCTCATCTGGTATATGCAGTTGAGTTTTGGGCACCAATTCATAAAAAGAACATTGAGGAACTGGAGAAAGTACAGATACGGGCAACCAAATTGATAAGAGGCATAGAGGAGCTCAGCTGTGAGGAAAGATTAGAGGAACTGAATATATTCTCTCCTGAGAAGAGGAGATTAAGGTGGGATATGATCAACATGTATAAATACATCAGGGGTTCATAGTGAACTCAGTGTAGAGTTATTCACCCTGAGGTCATCACAGAGGACAAAGGGCAGTCTTTACGTCTGGAGGAAAATAGATTTAATCTCCAAAAATGGAAAAGTTTCTTCACAGGAAGAACTGTGAAAATGTGGAATGATCAAGGGTTTGTTTTAAAGCTACTTGCTAGCCTATGTAAATATTTTAATGTCCATAGTCTGGGGACAGGTGCACTTTAAAGGCATCCTATCAGGTCTCTCGACATATCAGAATAGCAATCCTTTGCAAGAAAAGAGGATGTATAATCACCTCTGCACAATGTGTCCTACCTAACCTCTGTTGCAGTGGTACAACCTGCATCAATCCTTTCATCATTTGAAAATCATTTCAAGGAGTGCCAGGTGCCTGTGACATAGGGGTCAAAAGAAAGAACCACAAGGTGCAACAGGAGACACAAGTCTCTAACACTTTCAAAATACTGAATGATGCAGGGCCCAATGGAGGATGCAAGCTAATGGTATGCAGGGGCCTTCTCATCAGTCTTTAATCTGATTACAAGGTATATGAAAAAAATCTCAATATGAATAAAACCTAGACTCAACATTTCAGACACACCAGTCATAAAAACTAATAATTTTTACAGTGAATCTGTGGCCAGGTTTTGGTTATGCTCTAAGTACCTCAAGCCAACCTACCTCCCTTCCCAGAGCTTCTGACCCGTGTTTATATTAGAGATTAAAAGGTTGGAATCCATCTGTGTATGGCTTGAAGAAGCAAGAGACCTGTGGCAAAGAGCTTACAAAGATTAAAAAAATATAATTTTGTTGGGATAACCTTTCTAAAACGGACAGCAACTAAGAAGGAACTTTATGGTGGTAGAAGAGCATGTATGGTGTTCACCGAGAACATTAAAGCAATCGTGGAAAGACAGCAGAAGATAGCCCGTGGGGAACCTGTTTTCTATAGCAAGTTTGACTTATATGAAAGCATGGGTCTTATATGAAGGTGAGCGGACACTTTATACGGGTGGTGGAGCACAGTGTTCATCCGCTATCACAGTGGTGAAGTTTCTTTTGGAAAATAAGGACTGTTGCACCATTTTTCTTTTTTTGAGAAAGTTGATTATTTACAATTTGAGTGGACACTATTCATCACAATATTGTTGATTATTTGTTTACAATTGGCACTTGCACAGCAGTTTATATATGCTGTAGCACTGAGGTTGTGGTATTAGCACACCAGGCACCAGTATAGTTCACACTTGTAAGGCTGAGATTGCTCTGCACCATTATTACACCTATTTACTACTGTGGAGTATCAAACAGAAAAGAGGCATGTCACATTTTTCCTGTTTGAGTTGACAATTTTTGGGCCATATATTTAACATGTTTTTTCACAAACTTTTTAGTCATTTTTGGTCAACACACGGGTACGTTTTACTTTATTAAAAGGTTGGAAAGCTGCCGAGTCACTATCATGAGTGGGGAGCAGGGTGCACTGAGGTGACTTAGACAAGAGCTTTATTGAGTCTTCTATAAACTTTGGGCATGCTTTGCTCAAAAGTACCTACACTTTCAGAGGTAAAAGAGTTTATTTGAAAACCATTTGCTGCTTGTAAAAAGTTTGTAGATACTTGAATATCCATATCCTGGCCACAGATTCAGTTTAGGCTCCTATGAAAAATTATGCTCCAAGGGGCTAGGCAAAACCGCCAATAAAGAGTTCAAATTGAGACAAAATACAAACCTACCATGGTCTGCACTGAATTTCAGGGGGTAATTCAGTGCAGTTAATTAGTATGATTGTATTAATAACGATAAACCTTATTTAACCCAATGATGGTGAGATTAAAAACATTATGATCTTTCCATATGACAGCTACCAGAATCACCATTTGTAAAGTTCATGTCTGATGCCAGAGTCTAGGTACACAGATACATTGGCCCTCACAGATGTGCATAAATTCATTCCATACATTTGTCATTTTGTTTGTTCAACTAGCGGGTTGAAAGAAAAAAAGAAAAGGATTTGATTCATCCATCCACACATTGGATGTGGATGGGGGAATCCTCTCACTGTGCCATTGTGTTCTAACCAGGGGCAGACTGACCATTTGGAAACTCGGGCACTGCCCGAGGGCCTGGGTTCAGTAGGGGGCCCCATGAGATGCCCCTGGTACCTTTTTCATAGGCTTTTTTGAGTTTGGACAAGGACACAGGGGCCCCATGATCCCCTATTGCCCGGGGGCCCCATGAGTTGTCAGTCCGCCCCTGGTTCTGACCCTCCCCACCATGAGAATACACTGATCCAAGCTGCCAGCTATAGCCAGCAGCACTGATAGATCAGAAAAAAATTAACAGGCTGGCTGTACAGAAGTCATTCGGTAGATTTACTTTTGTACAACCAGGGTGCCCATACATGGACAGAAATTCAGCCGGTCCCTGTATGGCCAGCTTTAGTTTGTACTAAACTGAAATATAGAAGAATTTAGAGTACATACTGTATGTAAAAGATATTTTTTCGATCTCTGTTTCTGTACTATTCAAAATGGGTTGGGGTGACAAAATTGATTTATCTGTCATTGTGATAATGTTACAGTATGGAAATCTGGCTTTAGATCCAAAGGATTGGATTCAAAAATAATATATATTCTGGAACAGTGTGCTCTACTTTATTTTGGCCATGATCTCCACAAATGATGGATAGATGAGACGGGAGCAGAATGTTACGTTTTAAATTGCCCAGATGCCATTAGGAGAGATGCAATTCTCAAACCACTGTCAGAAAACAAAAAAGAGTGCTGCACTTAAAGGCTTTCAGAAAGATCATTCAGTAAACTGTAAGCCTGCCCTGAGGCTAAGGGAATGATGTCTTGGCCTTAAGCTTAATGTTCCAATACTGGCTTGAAACTGGCTTATCATAATAAAACATTCAGCGATAGTAAGTGTAAATCATGGGAAAGAATACTAGAAAAAGGTGGCAACATTAGAAAAACTGTTGAATTCCTTCAAAAAAGTAACGTTACAGAGTCAGTCCAACGAAAGCTGATATTTCAGTTTATAGTAATTGCTTGATTGCTGACCCATCTGACTGTCTTGTATTTGTGTTTGGGAATCATTTAATTATTGGTTTATATAATGGAGAACTTAACAGGAGGTACTCAAAACACATAAAGGTGGGCAGGAAAGCCCAAAACAGGACATGAACCGAGTCAAGAGAATTCGCTGTTGGAGAATTCCAGTTTTAAAAAGTGAAATACTAAAGCCGGCCATATGCATATCGAATTTCTGCCAGTTCAGTAGGGATGCATCTATGGGCAGGCTGATTGTACCCAAGCTGATCCATCAATCTACTTGGGTAGAACCATCATGTCAGATTTTTAGAATGAGATCATTGCAGCTGCTAATCACTGTGTTCTACCAGCAGGGATAGCTCCTCGTGCCCACCCCCACATAAGAACACAATAGCTCCGTGGGAGGGATTCCCTCATCCATACATTTGGTGTTGATGCAGGAATTGAGCAACCACAGGTTTGCAGAAAAAAAAAATCGCATCATCTATGGCCTGCCTTACTCATTCTGCCACACCTCATCCTTACATAAAATATCATTTTTGGGTGGATTGTAACAAATCTATCAAAACTGAAACTTGTAGAGCAAGAGAAGGTGAATGCAGTGTGTAACTTGCATCTAGTCCTTTTTCTGCTCCACGAATCTGCCATTTCAACATTCTGGTTTGATCGGCTCTTAGGGTCCACACTTTGTGTCTCCATCTCCTTCCACAAAGAGACTCAACCAACTGACATGCACCTGAAACATTCATTTTAAATGGACATCACCACATAAATCTTACTCATTGCCACAGGAAAATTGGTTTAACATTCAAAGCCATAATCTGAACTGACCATGAGTGTGAAGGCTTTTGACATATTCTACTGTAGAAGTGACCTTTGAAATCAACAAAAGGCACAAAAAAAAAATACGCATACTACAGAATTTACATGAAAGATTAATTGCCCTGTCCCCATACAGTTAAAATCACATTGTCACTTGTAATTTGCATGCGGCTTTAAATTCTTTAATAACTGCTCATTAAATTGCCATCAGCAAGAAAATGATAATTTGAAGTAGATTCACTTGTCATATTTTTAAATTGTAATAAAGTGAACGCAGAGAGGAAATTCATGTGGCCTTTCCGTAATAGTCGAAATGAGATTCCAGAACATGAGAGCCTTGGTGTGATTTTTTTTTTTTCAAATATCAAATGAGACAAGGAAAAATACAGAGCAGTACAAGGAAAATAAGATGTAGTATTTATTACAGAAAGATGTTTCCAGTATCTTTCATTTTTAAGATGTCTGAGTTAGATCTGGTTTAGCCACATGGGAAGTATAAAGCAATTTGCTTTGTACAGCATTATATCCTGTCTTATGTTTATGTAATGCTTGCTTTTTGCTAAAGAAACATGACAGCTACACCTGAAAATAAATTACTTTATGTGGAAATTAAAGTGATTTTAAAGGATTAAAAAAACAAACAAACATGTTATACTTTCCTGCTCTGTGCAGGTATTGCACAGAGTGGCCCCAAACCTCCTCTTCTTTGGTCCTCCACCGATGCTCCTCCTTTTCTTGGTGTGCCACCATAGGAAGCCTAACGTAGCACACCTCTGGGCTCAATCCCTAGCCTCCCTGCTTGTGTCTATAGACACAGACAATGCGGCTCAGCTCCACTTCCCCACTCCCTCGTTACAGGATTGGACTGACAGCAGACTGACTCTCAGCCAAGCCAGTGGCAGGGAATGCATTAAGATAAAAAAATGTTTAGACTTTATAATCACTTTAAAGTCCAGTACAGCTATTTTTTTTATTGGTCAGCCCAGTGCCATTCAAGCCACTTTCTGTCAGCCAAGGGGTTCAAGAACATGTCCCCATGTGCCTGTGCCTTAGGAATACATCATCCAGGTGCCTTGGACTCACAGGAGAATACTGCAAAGAAGAGCACTCAAATGAAAAAATATATTTAAAAAATTCCTCCTGTGCTTATAGGAAGTAATGCCTGTATGTTAAAGCATCCAACACTCTAGACTGATACCTTAACAGTGATAAGGAAGTCACGTGGTCTAGTGACGCAACATGTAGGTACGCCGTGACACAGCTTTCGGTGCACGGTGACGCACATCCGGCGTTGGACGCCATCTTGGAACACCCAGTTATCCAAAACCCATGCAGTACACCCAGGCATGAGGTTCTAATGTGTTTACATCTATTTTAAAATGTCATTTCATTAATAAAGGAGATTTATATATTTAATTACTACACTATGGAGTATCTCTTTCTTTCTCACCATGGCCTATGGTGAGGAGCATATTTAGCAGATATACATATCCTGAGAGGCCTGGAGTATCTTATTTCTAACCTGAGAGAGGGACTGCAGGTTGATTACTACCAGCCATTATTGGAGTAGGATTCAGGAGTGATCCTGAAAGTGAAGTGGCCCATTGGGTCACCTAAAGGAGGTGAGGGGGCAATTTAGCCACTGAGGATGAGTGTGCTGACACTTTCACGGATATCATCACTATTGTCACTCTGCATGAAATGTTGTTTAAAACACCACTTTGAATATCCAAGGACTGTTAGAGACTTTATGTTTTATGTGTTATTTTAGTTTGGTCACTTTAACACCAATCACCTTCAGTGTTATTTCCCCTAAGCACAGGGGTTTTTCTTCATATGAGTAGGGTTTTTTTATTATAATTAGTTTTTATTTTTCATTTATATATGTGAGTTATTTCACATTTCTAGTGTGATTGATTGCACTTATTAGAGGCCACGTGTGTGTCCTCAGTTTACAATTGTTTGAGCACTTAATGCACTATATTCATTATTTCTTGTCACTTATTAATTGTAGTATGGCTTATTGCATGTTTTTGGATTATATATATATATATTGTTTAGCGCTGCACTGTTTTATTAAAAAGAGCACTCAAGTGTTGTTCTCTGCAGCATAGAGAACTGCTCACTGCTGCTGTAGGAACAAGAGGAAAAACACATGGGGTGTCATTTAACCTGCAAAAAGACTGCAGAAAAAAGATTGTATAAATATAATGCATGGATGGGGCAGTGTTACAGGGGAGGAACTAGGGTAGGCATAGGGGTAAAACTAAAATTCAGCTTTAGTCTGCGAAAGACACCTTCCCCCTTGCTTCTTCTTTAACCACTAGCGTACGGGGCACTTATACCCCCTTCCTGCCCAGGTCAATTTCCAGCTTTCAGCACTGTTGCACTTTGAATGACAATTACGCAGTCATGCAACACTGTACCCATATGAAATTTTTATAATTTTTTTGTGACAGAGCTTTATTTTGGTGGTATTTATTCAACTCCGGGTTTTTAATTTTTTCTTAAACAAACCAAAAACCACTGAAAATTAAAAAAAAAGTTTTTTCTTAGTTTTTGTTATAAAATTTTGTAAATAAGTAATTTTTCTCCTTCACTGATTTGCGCTAATGAGGCTGCAGTGATGGACACTGATAGGCTGCACTGATGGACACTGGTAGGTCGCACAGATGGGCATTGACAGGCATCACTGATGGGCACTGAAAGGCAGCACTCGTATATGGCAATGATAGGCGGCACTGATAGGTGCCACTGAAAGGCGGCACTGACTGGCACTGATAGGTGGCACTGACTGGCACTGTTAGGCGGCACTGATAGGCAGCACTGTCGGGCACTGATAGGTGGCACTGATGCACACTGATAGGCGGCACTGACTGGCACTGGGGACACTAGTTCTGGTGACCTGGGGGTCCCCTCCGGAATTCCCTTAATTTGCAGAGATTTTCTCTCACTTCCTGTTTGGCAATGGGGCAGGAAGTGAAAGGAAATTTTTGCAATGGGACCCAGATGGTTAAAAAAAACTGACAGGGGTTATAGCCCTCCCTTACCCTATCCAAAATGAAAAATAAAATATTTGCTTATAGTTCTGCTTTAATGCACAGCACAACAACTGCCTAGCACACTATTTCTAGTGACCTGGGGGGCCCCAAGGAATTCCCTTAATTTGCAGGGATTTCTTCTCACTTCCTGGTTTGGTTATGGGAAGTGAAGGTAAGTGTAGGTAAATCTCCCCAATTGGACATAGATGCCAAAAAAAAAATTCTGACAGAGGTTTTAATCCTCCCTTGCCTATATTTCTAATTTAATCATTTGCTATTGCTTCCACTACCTCAGCTATTACCAGCAAACAATCTCCTTCCATGTGATTGTGCTCGGGTATTTTGGTACTAAATATGACTGAAGAAGGAAAGGTGAATATCAGTGGGTTAGTGGGGCCTTTTCACACACATGGGCAAAAGTGTCCTTGTGACAGGCTCAACTGGGACAGAGGTTTTTGGAGGAGACTGAGGGCTAGTCTTTTGCCTAAGGACCAAGGGCCAGGGCATCTGAGGGGCCTTTGTTCTTTGGGAGGTGTGTGCCTGGGGGACCTTTGAAGTAGTTTTACTCCCTAAAACACACAGACTCAGAGAACTAGAGGATCCGGATATAGATTTGGGGCCTCTGTGCCCAAACCAACATTAACATTCAACCTCTCTCCTAACCTCAGAGACTCCAAGCAGATGTTAATGTAATCACCTCAAAACAATCTAATGCTGAGGTATTTTGATGTAATCAAATGTAATCTGTTTATTAAGGTGTGATGTGCTTACTGTTGTCTTTATCCCATTGTTAATTTAGCCACCTATTGTTTCTGTCTGTTGGCTAGTCCTCCTGGAGGTTCTTCCACGATGGGATTAGTCTTGTGTCAACTTTACCTGGTTACCTAATCAGTGTGTGATGTTTATCTCAATTTGTAATATTTGTTTTTATTGTTCATGTGGGACTGCCCTTATTTCTGAAATGTATAAAAACCTGTATTTCTGTTCAATAAAGAGTTCCAGTTTGCACATAAGCTAGTGTTGTTTATGTCTTGGGTGCAATTACCAGCTTTGATACTTTGGTCCTGTGTCCCAGCCATGAGGAATCAGTTTTCTGACGGAAGCACTTAGGTAGGATGCCAGGCGGTCCATCACAGTCCCATTCCCTAACCCCATCCTGTAAAAGGAAAGTGAAAGAATAAGCTGTACACTGATGAGCTTATGTTTCAGTTATTCTGCTTTCTCCTGCTATCAACATGCTCCTTGTACTGCAGCACAATTGAGTGGCTGCTTGTGCTGCCTCTCCCTTTTCTTTTCTGACTTCTGTTGCACAATAGGGTGCAGGTGGTTAATTTAGGGAGAAGTATAACCAAAGCTTTCTTGGATATACTTCTCATATGAATTACAGGAGTGCAGTTAGATCTGCATTCCTGTAACCTTTTTTTTCATCCAGCCTGCTGTCAGCTAACATCACAGAGCCAGTCCAGGTTCTGAAAAAGTCTCAACCATATAGTCAAGATCTGACCAAAAGCCTCGCCTTGCAGCTGACTCAGCCTCACAATGAGGAACAGAGCTGAAAGCTAGTAACTGACAGTTCAGAGAGGAAGAGAACTGAGCGGTACATACATTGCTTTCATTTTTAAAAAATACATTTATTGTTGCATTAGAGTATTAGTAAACCTTCCATGTAGAAAATAAAATGTAGCAGCATACCTAATGTTGACACATGTGTTCAGTCCCTATTTTGTATTCAGCCTGTGTTTGTAGCATAATTTGCTTTTGCAGGTTCAGTATAGCTCATTCCCTCCTATGGTATTGGTAGCATCAGCAAATGTGCCCAAACGTTTGCAAAACAAATTGCAAATTGCAACTGTCAATGTGAACCAAACTGAAGTCAATGCAACCAACTGAGCCCTGCTCAGGGCTTGTTAGTTGTTAGGACTCAACCTGTCCCATTCAAAGAGGAGTTGCAAGATTTGTTTACATTCAGCTTTTGACCAGAGAATCTCCTCATCAGCAGCTGAATGGGGCTTGGGATGTGTCATTGGTATTGTTGCGACAACTTAACCTCCCTAGCGGTATGATTATTTCAGATTTTTGGTGCTGAAAGCGGTAACATTATTTTGCATGGAAATATGTAGTTTTTTTATTGTAGGCTGTAATATTTAGGAATAACTCACTGAAATCTGTCCGAAGAAGAGTCTAGTAAACATCCCGGGTATGATAAAATTTGAAACACAAAATCATAAATTATAATTTAATAAATAATCATAAAAAATAATAATATAATAATAATAAATTTAAAACAATAATATAATCAAACCAAAAACACTGAAATTTGAAATATAGCGCCAAGTTCGCACATCACTGAGCAAAGTCGCAAAATTGTTTTCAGTGTCTGATGATGAATTTTTCCACGAATCATTATCACTCAATTCTGGAAGTGGTTCTGATTTACTATCGCTGTTCTCTAGCTGACCTAAACCCGCTTTTGACCTAAAGGGACGCTTTTTGGACGCCATGGACGTTTCTAAGTTTCCAGGCAGAAAGAACAGTCAAAATGCAGACAGGGGACAGGACAGAGCACTAGGGACAAAATGTATGTGAAATGGGTTGAAACAGCAATGTTTTACTATGTAAAATCATTTTGAAAAAAATTACATTTTTTTTAAATTTTCAAATTTCCCGCCGCAGCCGGCGCCCGTACATCCCGACATCACAGGGACCGGAACACAGCAGCCGGATGCCGGCATCAGCCGGAGGAGATGGCCGGGGACGCTGCAGGGGACACATTGCGGGAGCGAAGGACAAGGTAAGTGCTGCAGGGACTCCCTATGCAGCGCCGCATGGTAAGCCCGAGTGTAGCTCGGGGTTACCGCTTTTGGTACAGACATTTTACCCCGAGCTACACTCGGGAATACCGTTAAGGAGGTTAAAGTGACAGCTTCCTACTCAGGGCATGCTGGTTGATATGATGTTGGCAGGTGCCAGCATCCTAGCAACCAACAAGCCCTGACCAGAGAGCTGTCTCATTTACTGGTGGTAGCTCTACTGCAACTGAATGAATGACTCCTAGCATCCTGAGGTTCAGTTTAGTTGGTGGACGAACAGGTCATTTAGTTCACCTGCTCGGCAAGCTATGAACAGCCATAGTTCACAGTAAACCCTGTGTCCTGTGAATAATACTCCATCCCTACTTTGGACAATTCAGTTGTAACTCAATGCCTGTCCTTGAACTATCAGTTAATATTATACATTCCTTTTATTCACCCAAATGCAATATCCTTAAAGGGCTAAAGAAAATTGTCTAAAGCAGCCTTTTTCAACCAGGATGCCCAGGCACCCTGGGGTGTCTTCAGGCTTCTTCAGGGGTGCCTTGGCAATATGCCTAAAATCTGCCCAAACATTGTATAAAAGTCAGCAGGTGGATCAAGTCTGCCTTTTAGTACACAAAGCTACAGCTTTTCATTGTGCACTTATGACCTTCTAGCTGACAGCATCCTAACACCCAAAGAAATCATCAGTTGATAAGGAGGATGCCGGGTGCCTACACAGCCTCCTTTTTTGCCCCTCCCTGCTCATCACCATCAACACTGGGGTCACTTGAGGGAGAAACATTGGAATTCTAGTCAGTACTAGTGTGAAAAAGTATATTTGCTTTGGAAGAATAAATCGCCTCTAACATTGGTTGTGCTACATGTGTGGATGTTGATGCATTATGTAAAACTAGTAGAATAGTTTTTTACATTTTAGAATGAGGTGCCTCGAGATTGTGGAGAATTTTAAAGTGTGTCTTGAGATTATCCAAAAATGTAAAGGGTGCTTTGACTGAAAAAGGATTGAGAAACACTGGCCTAAAGTAGCAGTTCTGCTCAGCAGCAGTACCACAGAATTAAATACTAATTATTACTCGTGAGCTAATATAGTGAATTTCTATAAATAGGTGAAATACAAAAATTATAAATAAAATAAAATATTTATAAATGTGTCTTGAATCAAAACTAATAAACATTAAATCACCTTATTATAAATGCACAAATAGGTTCGCAAACACATCACACCAACTCATAAATAGTGTCAGAATCTATGTAAAAACAAATAACTGTGCTGCGCTCCTATATTGATGTAAATAAACTATAAAAAACAGTGTAAGTCCTTACCATATATAATCCAAATAGTACACAAAATTACTTAAATGATCACTTTAGGATATAGAGAAATATTAGTGTAATAACATTATTATGTGTCCAATATCAAAAATAAAGTAAAATCCCCCTTTTCTGAGAGATGGGTACAAATAGGTGAATTCACTCCAACATATAGATGATTGCGGTATACCTTGGAGGTGAGAAGGAGGAAATATCCATCCATCCATCCATCCACAGATCTGCATAGGATAGTAATGAGAGGAGAGGCACCAGGTGGATAATCAGGAAATCACGCTGTGAACACATTCAAAGAAGGTGGTGAACATCAGGGCACATTACTTGTTTAGCCTGTATTTTTGGGCTAAAAATGGAGGTGAGCACATAATTGAGCTTCATATATACCGAAATCATCTATATGTTGGAGTGAATTCACCTATTTGTACCCATCTCTCAGAAAAGGAGGATTTTACTTTATTTTTGATATCGGACACATAATAATGTTGTTATACTAATATTTCTCTATATCCTAAGGGATCATTTAAGTAATTTTGTGTACTGTTTGGATTATATATGGTAAGGACTTACACTGTTTTTTATAGTTTATTTACATCAATATAGGAGTGCAGCACAGTTATTTGTTTTTACATAGTACCACAGAACTATTACTTATAGAGTGCAAAAAAATATCACACTGGTCAAAATTCAGTAAAGGAAATTTTGACTGATTTGCAATAGGTTACCACACTTAAGAATTTTTGCTTTGGTCCTTTACCTCTTTACTGATTTAGGCTGTTGGTTCAAAAACCTAAAATGTTTTGGCTGTAAGAAATCTCAGAAACATATAAGCTCAAGGTGAACTTTCTGACTTTGGCATAGTAGTAATGTTAGCTGGATATTGGCAAAAAAATTACTAACTGATTTGATTATACTCATCATGCTTATACCTTAATTTTTTTTCTAACATGAAAGAGAAAATTCAAACATATCTATTTAAAACCCAATGGAGAAATAAAGAAGAGATAACGTAAAAATTACAGAACTGAATAGGCCCTCAAATTATAGATCGACTTAACAGTTTCCGATCAAAATAAATGCATCAATTCATATACATCACAGCATCTAATTAGCTGGTGCTGTGAAAGAAATACTTCTGTAATTTTCATGTAAGTTTAAGCCTATTTCATTTAGATTGTATACCAGTATAATTGAAATTACATATCATGGAGAGAGTGCATTATCTAGTAATGATTAAAATTTGGAAGCTTTATGGACTCGTTAAGACAATTAGCACACATGAATTTAATGAATGTACATATCAATCAGGTATTCAAAGACTACCAGGGGAGTTTAAGTATGTCTGATGTGAGGATGGCAAATACAGTACACTGCCAGAGAAAAAGAAAAATGTATATGTAAACATTAATTTTTTTTCCTTTTTCCCAACAATATATTGGGAGGCTTTATATACAGCTGATAGTTAATTAAGCATTTTAACCTAACAGTGTCAAAGGGATAAATAAAGAGTAATGGATTTTTTTGTAATTTCTGTAGTGCTTTACTCACTAGAGACTCAACTAAGGACTAGGCAGATGGTGAGGCTGCCCTCTTAAGCTCAACAGAGTATCATATTAGGGATAGTTTTAGACAGGAGCTGGTTACCCTACCAGCACATCTTTAGAGTATGGAAGAAAACCAGAATATCCAGAGGATACCCACACACGCACGGGGAGAATATGCAAACTACATGCAGACAGTGTCCTGACCAGGACTGAAACTGAGAACCCTAGTTCTGCAAGGCGGGAGCCAATAAGCCACTGTTGAAATAATTATCTCCCACCAGTGCTGCTTACATAAACAAAAGCCTAGACATTTGGCCATGTGATTTCAGCTGAAGGGACATTTAGAGCTGACATTGTCTGATACTCCAATTTAATAAAGGTCATATCACTAGATGTTTAAACTTTTGGTTATGTAATCAGTAGTGATGACCTTGATGTTCAATTCGAAATTGAGTTCATCTCGAACATCGGCTGTTCGTGTGTTCTGTGAACACACGAACAGTAAGGGCATTCGGCGGGCTGTTCGCCTGTTGTGCCCCAAAGTGTACTGTGCTCTGACAGTGCACTGTGATTGTGGTGAAGTTTCATTTTGCAGTCACATGCAAGGAAAATTTAAAAAAAACAGCAATTTGCTTGCATGTGTTTGTGTATTTGAAGTTAGCAAAGCTAATTCTCAATCACTTGAGGCAAATTCCCTTGTAAATTGCAACTTCCCTTGTAAAGTGAACAGTCTATTTACCTTTAGTAAATCAACCCTACTAACAAGAAACATGTTCACAGGAAGAGAAAGCACCATATGAGATGAGCTCATCACTGGACTGCTTCTTCTCTGTCTAGTCACAGACGAGGTTGAGTCCAGGACAATCAAGGCCCAGAAGAAGTGAGTTGAATGATGCTGGTCTTCAGACTAAGGTCATCTAATGTCAGAAAAAAGTACTGCAGGGGAAATCTCTGGATTAAAGCTAAATACTGCAACAAAGGCTGGTCTTTTAACTGGCTATTCAATTAAATTTGCTTTGTTTGGATGGAGTTCTGCTAAAAATAACCACAAAGACCAATATAATCATATTAATAAGGGAAATTAAATCATAAATCATCAACTGAAAAAATGCAAATGAAAGAATCTGTAACAGATAATCGATATCCAGGTCAGCAAACTAGTTGTTAAAACTGCAAAAACGCCCACCCCAGGCAGCAAATAATCTACACGTGCTCTTGGCTGTAATGTGACAATACTGAAGGATCCAGTTTTATACTAAATAGCAAAAAACCCGGTAGAAATTTTATACGCTCTATATACATTACATGAGGTGTGTCCAGAATGTAATGAGAAAGGAGAAGCTGACCAAGGTCACTTGTGGTGGAGTTCCCAGTATATGTTAGAAGCCTTGTATTAAGAAAAATGCAAACCAGTTTGGAACAGTGGTACATGGTAAACGTTTGTGTGAAATTGGGTAAACTTGCATCAGAAACTTTGGAAATGGTAAGGAAAGCTTATGGAGAAGCTGTACTATCATCTGCACAAGTGTACCGATGGCACAAGGCCTTCAAGGAAGGATGAGAAGGTGTTGAAGATGAACAATGATGAGGATGACCCTCTTCATCAAAAATGGAATGGAATGTGGATGCAGTGAGGTCTGTTCTCAACCGTGACCGATGACTCACTATCACAATGATTGCAGAGGAAGCGGGAATTACCAAGTCACTGTTCATGAAATGGTGACATGATTTGAACATGAGCAATGTGTGAGCAAAACTTGCTCCAAAGAACTTGTCACTTGATCAGAAGGATCACCATCATCTTGCTTGCCAAGACCTGTTGTCCAGTTTGGAAAGAGAGCCTGATTTTTTTACTTAAGTGATCATGGGAGATGAATCCTGGATGTCTGAGTATGATCCCGAGATGAAGAAACAGTTCAGAATGGCACACTGATAAACATTCCAAATTCATAATTCGGCATTGATATTATATTGATGGCAAGCTTGAAAAATATATTTGGTTTTTATGATTAATCATAATTCATATTAAAATGTGTGATTGGCCTTGAACAAGTGATAGTGTTAAATTCTTCAGTTATAGCTGAGACAGAAAAATATATTTGGAGTTAAGCTAACTAGCTAGAAGATGAGTATTCTATAGAAGGGCATAGCTGGTTAAAAGGTCTTTGGTATAGAACGTCATGGGAGTGAACCAAAATAGAATTAGTATGAAATAATATATATTCTAATAGTATCTGTGTGTATTTAGTTTATGTTTTATAAGTTGGTAATATCTGTTACATAAGTAGATTTTTGGTTATGCAACATTATTGAGATATTATGTTGTAAAGATAGATTTAGTTTATACTATCATTTAACCACTTGCCGCCCTGCCACTGTAGAAATACGGCAGCAGGGCGGTACGGGCAGGCAAAACCACGTTTTAAAACATGTGTTTTGTAAACAGATAGGGGGCTCTGCCGCCCTATCTGTCCCGCCGATCACTGCCGCGGATGTCAGTGTGGATGCAGTAGCTGTGCTGTCTGTCACTTCCCTGACAGCTCGAGGACGAGCTAATTGAGAAAGAAGCGTTTCTCTCTCTCAATCAGCAGTGTCCCGTGCAGCACACACCCCCGCCCCCTAGTAAAACACTCCCTCTTACACAGATAACCCTTCCCTGCAAAATAAAGTTAACCCCTTCCTCCCCAGTGCCATTAGTACAGTGTCAGTGTTTTTTTTTTTGCACTGATCACTGTATTAGTGTTTTTGGGGATGTCAGTGACCCCAAGTCAGTACCCCCCAATGTCAGAATGTCCGCCGCAGTCCTCCAGTCCCGCCATAAGTCGCTGGTCGCTGCCATAAGTCACTGATCGCCGCCATAATTCTCTGATCGCCGCCATTATTAGTATAAAAAAAAAACTAAAAATCCCAGTATCTTTCCCGCCATTTGTAAACGCTATAACTTTCACGTAAACCAATTAATTTACACGTATTATTTTTTTTTTTAGCAAAGACATGTCGCATAATGTATTTTGGCAGAAATTTATGACTAAATTTGATTTATGCATTTTTTTTACTGGACATTTTATATATATATATATATATATATATAATATATATATATATATATTTTATAGCAAAAAGTCCAAAATATTGTTTTTTTTTTCCTCAAATTTGTCAGCCTTTTTATTTATAGCGCAAAAAATAAAAAACGCACAGGCAATCAAATACCACACAAAGAAAGCTCAATTTGTAGGGAAAACAAGGATGTAAATTTCATTTATGTACCATATTGCATGACCGCGCAATTGTCCGTTAAACTAGCACAGCGCTGTATAGCAGAAAAATGGCGTAAATTGCAGTATTTATACCATAGTTTGTAGACGCTATAACTTTCACACAAAGCAATCAATATACACTTATTGGGATTTTTTTTACCAAAAACATGTAGCAGAATACATTTTGGCCTAAATTTATAACCAACTTTGAGTTTACTATATATTCTTTATAGCTGAAAGTAAAAAATATTGTTTTTCTTCAAAATTTTTGGCCTTTTTTTGTTTATAGCGTGAAAAATAAAAAGCGCACAGGTGATCAAATAGCACTGAAAGAAAGCTCTATTTGTGTGAAAAAAAGGACGTAAATTTCGTTTGGGTGCAGCATTGCATGACCGCGCAATTATCAGTTGAATTAGTGCAGCGCCGAGTAGCAAAAAGAGGCCTGGTCATTAAGGGGGGGTAAATCCTCTGGAGCTCAAGTGGTTAAACAGAGAAACTTGTCACATGAGCAGGCTGATGCAACACTGTCAGCTTATGTAGCCACTACATATGGGCTTGTCAATCAAAAGACCATATATGTAGTGTCCCCTCCCTTCAATGAAATTGCTCTACTAAGCAGTATTGTTTGCCATACAAGGTTCTAAGATTACGAATTATAACATATACATGTATCATAAAAAGACATCCTAAGAGATGCGAAGGGCGCTTTACACACACACACACTCATACACACACTCATTCACACACAAGCATGGCATGAAGACATTATGGTTATTCACAGAACTGTCAGACTGGAACAAGTGCATTCTCTAAGAGAACTATAAACACTTCACTTCCTCCTTCTTGCTAAAACACAGGACAAGAACCACGTGGAAAAACGGCCATAAAAATAAGGGTGACACATCTTTATAACTTCTGTTTTGATATTTCTGTTTTACCTACACGGAACTGGTATTCATGATACGTTTTACATTGTTATTTTAAGCCATTGTGTGATACAATAAAATCACACTTTATTTTTTACTTCGCCGCCTCTTTAATTATTCCAAAATCGCCTATAGATACTAAAGAATTATTATATGTGCCTTAGAATATTCTACACACACTTCCACGTCCCTTTGCCCCAAGAAAGCTTGAATGAGCAAATCAAAAGTCAAATCAATGGTCATTATTTTTTTTTTACTATCAATAAGTGCAGCGCAATAGGGTTAATGATGTGCCAAATATAAAATAAACTATATGCGAAAACAATAATAACTGTGTATAGTCCTTTGAAAAGACACTAAGCACTGTAGATTAAGTGCAACTGTAAAAGTCAATACACACAAAATAAAAGACATGAACTTTTATTTTTAATCAATGTGAGTGCATATTCAGCGCATATTAAAGTGTTTATTTTTATCAACGATAAAGCACTATGCACTTTTCTCTATTTACATGATCCGTATGAGGAATACTTAAAGGGCTGGATCAAGGAAAGATGTGCGGAGGGAGAGATCCACATGACCATTCAGGCTTACATAGTAGCCCTCTATCTGCAACCTTCACCTGCATCATCTCAGGCAGATTGGTAGGAGAGCACACAGATATCTTATCCCTGCTGAACTCTGCACCAAGTTTGTTTTGCGTTTTTGCACAAAATTAATTGAATTTTTACCTTTTATTTATTTTCCATATTTCTCACTTTTATTTTATTTTTTTATATATTAATTGGATTATGTATTTATTCATCGAAGACACAAATTTGAAAAATTTAACTTTAATTTTTTTTTTTTTTTATCACTAACTTTGTTATATATTTTTCACATTCATTTATTCATTATTACCAACACATGTTTGGGTATTGATTGGCATCACAATCATGTACATTAGAGATTATGCAGCTATTAGAAATTTAATGCAAATACAGTTTTTATACTATATACAAGTAATAGGTCCTGATAGAATGCGGCATCTATATTTTCCTTATTTGTATGCACTGATAACTCACATTTATGAGGGTGAGAAAGATAGCCTGCGATTTTATTGATAGAAGCTGTTTATTATACACCTTATTGGCTCACAAGAAAAACATTTTTTATATTCGGTGATCACTTATCCCCCCTTTTTCTGGCCTGCCAGGCTACATGCTCAGATAAGGGTTTGGAATGGATTTTGGGGGAAACCCTCATCTTTTTTTTTAACTTTGGCCTGGGGTTCCCCCTAAAATGTATACCCGAAGGGCCTGGTAAGTATTGGGGAGGACCCCCACACTGTTTTTTTTTAAATGCATCAATCCTTTTGTTTACATTCTGCTGTCAACGGGATTCCCCATGAGTGATGGTTGTCGAGGATGCAACGGCCACCTGCTCCTTAACAACCATGATATTTACTGGTTGTTAAGGATGCCGGTGGCTGCCTGCTAACAACAAACTATTTAGCACTAATTGAATATATTCCTTGAATAACGTGTGGCTAAAGCACAACTTGTTCAACAAATGTACTTATTTATTTATATAGTTTTGTGAATTTACTTTAGCGCCAGTTTATGCGGTATGCATTGCAATGTGGTGCATTTTTTACTAGTGCAGTTAATACCACATACACTGACAGTGAATTGACATTCTGAATATTGCATGAGATAATTGGAAAAAATGTGTCACGTGATCTAATTATCTCATGCAATATTCCTTAGCGAATCGAGCCCTGTGATTGACCATGAACTCTCTCTCCTCCTGATAGGTTCACGTGAGGTCCTTATTAGCATAAATACTGGCTCTAAATAATTCTCTCTCTCTCTCTCTCTATCTCTCTCTCTCTCTCTATATATATATATATATATATATACAGTGGGGATCGAAAGTTTGGGCACCCCAGCTGAAAATTTGTATTAATGTGCATAAAGAAGCCAAGGAAAGATGGAAAAATCTCCAAAAGGCATAAAATTACAGATTAGACATTCTTATAATATGTCAACAAAAGTTGGATTTTATTTCCATCATTTACACTTTCAAAATAACAGAAAACAAGAAAATGGCGTCTGCAAAAGTTTGGGCACCCTGCAGAGTTAATATCTTGTACTGCCCCCTTTGGCAAGTATCACAGCTTGTAAACGCTTTTTGTAGCCAGCCAAGAGTCTTTCAATTCTTGTTTGAGGTATTTTTGCCCATTCTTCTTTACAAAAGTCTTCCAGTTTTTTGAGATTTCTGGGCTGTCTGTCACGCACTGCTCTTTTAAGGTCTATCCATAGATTTTCAATTATGTTGAGGTCAGGAGATTGTGAAGGCCATGGCAAAACCTTCAGTTTACGCCTCTTGATGTAATCCACCGTGGATTTCGAGGTGTGTTTAGGATCATTATTCATTTGTAGAAGCCATCCTCTCTTTAACTTCAGCTTTTTCACAGATGGCATCAATTCACCATCCAAAATTTGCTGAAATTTTATTGAATCCATTTTTCCTTCTACTCGTGAGATGTTCCCTGTGCCACTGGCTGCAACACAACCCCAAAGCATGATTGATCCAACCCCATGCTTAACAGTTGGACAGAGGTTCTTTTCATTAAATTCTGTGCCCCTTCTTCTCCAAACGTACCTTTGCTCATTCCGGCCAAAAAGTTAAGTTTTAACCTCATTGGTCCACAGAACTTGTTTCCAAAATGCATCAGGCTTGTCTATATGTTCATTTGCAAAGTTCAAACGATGATTTTTGTGGTGAGGACGTAGAAGAGGTTTTCTTCTGATGACTCTTCCATGAAGACCATATTTGTACAAGTATCTCTTTATAGTGGAATAGTGTACCACAACTCCAGTGTCTGCCAGATCTTTCTGGAGGGATCGTGCAGTCAAACGTGGGTTTTGAATTGTTTTTCTCACAATCCTGCGAGCTGTTCTGTCTGATATTTTTCTTGGTCTTCCAGATCTTGCTTTAACTTCCACTGTTCCTGATGACGCTTTGCTATCTTCTTATAGCCTTCTCCAGCTTTGTGAGCGTCAACTATTTTCAGTTTCAGTTTTCTAGACAACTGCTTAGAAGAACCCATGGTGCTGATTGTTGGGGCAAGGTCAGATGAGTCTGGGCATTTAAAACCTTTGAGATTGACATAACCTGGTCTTCCCAGATGATGATTGAGAACAATCCATGACACTGGCAGGTCTCAGCTTGGCAAAGGGGGCAGTGCATGCTATAAATTCTGCAGGGTGCCCAAACTTTTGCAGACGCCATTTTTTCGTTTTCTGTTATTTTGAAAGTGTAAATGATGGAAATAAAATCTAACTTTTGTTGACATATTATAAGAATGTCTAATCTGTAATTTGATGCCTTTTGGAGATTTTTCCATCTTTCCTTGGCTTCTTTATGCACATTAATACAAATTTTTAGCTGGGGTGCCCAAACTTTCGATCCCCACTGTATATATAGGGGTTGTTTTGTTTTAGTTTTTTTATAGTGAAGTTATTGCTTTAGTTCCACTTGGGACTGGATCATATCTCTATGCGTTATTTCACAATGGCTTCTTGAGTTTCAAACAGAGGGATGCCGAGCACACTAAAGACTTGGAGTCTCAGCAATGAAGAGAAATGTCGAATAAACTCAGAAATATACTGACTGCTCTCAGAAATCTTTATTCACTTCATACCACAGCTCATCGTGATTCCACACTGTGGTGTCCAAAGACACTGCCATACATCACACTTCTATTAAACACGGACAATTATGCAGATTCTTCTAAATTCATTTTGAAAGAAAAGGAAGATTGATTGCAAAGACAAATTATTTACATAGGCAGCAATTCTCCTGATCTCTAAATTGCCAGGCTGAATGACGGGGACAAGCAGCCTTGTTTGCAAACTTTGTACCTGCAGAGTGAAACGCTCCGTCAATAAGAGAAAATGACTGTGTCTGAGCAGAGCAAATGTAAAGTTAAACAAATGCACAGACGTCATTCATGAAAAGAAAACTTAATGGAGGCATTACTTATAAATGGAGAAGAACGATGTACTGCATCCATATCATCCATGGCTGGGGGGACATGAATTCCCATTTATATTTATCAAGGCTAACCCTGTAGGTGCCACTGCCTATTTTTGGTTTCATATGTGAAAAGCAGATTTGCAGTAGAAAACATCAAGCTGTGATGAGAAAAAAATTATTAAAATGCAGGGTATTGAATGGAGATGACTGAATTTTTTAAAAAAGCTCATGCATGTTTTAATTCTGTTATTTGTTTAAATCAAAATATACTGTATTTAAATACAAAAACATTTGTTGTGACCTCCTCTAAACACCATCAGCCTGACTTGCTGGGATTGATTTGCAAAATAGACTGTGCACTTTGCATTGGACTAATTTTCCAGGAGCTTAGCGAATGCGGTGAAGATTGACTTAGTAAGGAATGCCCAATCAGGGATAAGGAAAATAAAAAAACAACATTTTTGCTTGCAAATAATTTGATGATGAAAATCAGCAGAGCTTCACTCAATAGGCTGAGCAGGCACTGACCTATGGGCCCCATACCTTTTATCGGAAACAACAGATCAAAATATTATTGATTCGATTTGGAAAAAAAATTAAAATGAAGCTTTCTTAAATTGTTTACAAAAGATATAAAAATGAACTTAAATCAACTCAAAGGAATGAAAACTTTACATTAAAGACTCTATAGAGAAAATATTGTATTAATGTAATGTATCCAATAACAACTTAAAATACATAAACCATAGACAACGGGTTCACATTACAGTTTGTATCTCATCTTCTTTCAGCTGTCAATTTGTGAAAAAAAAAAAATGGTGCAACCTACTGTGCATACGTGTGATGTATGGTAGTGATGGTCATTTTCATCTAGCGGCTGATGAGCACACTGTTATCCCTCTAGAGCATGTGCACGAGAAACCTCCAGAAACCCAAAGGTTTCGAAGGTCCTGCACAAAGTTTAATCCAGCACTGGCTTCACTAAGTTCTGGGTAAAATTAATCCAACTGCACTTGTAAAGTGCATAGTCTATTTGCCTTTTTTGCCTTTAGTAATCATCCCTACTATGTCTGTTATATTTTTTTTTACAGGAAGAAAGCAAGGTATGCAGAGTCACTGCTTTGCTAACAACAGTTCCTTTGCAATTGGTACATTCTAAAGTATAAAGAGTCTCTACAAAAATCAAAAAGTTGTAGTGAGAACTGAATACAACACTGACTGGTTTTCAATTACACGAGGCATTAGGCAGGGATGTATCTTGTCACCTTACCTGTTCAACCTACCGTATTTTTCGCTCCATAAGACGCACTTTTTTCCCCCCAAAAAAGGGGGGAAAATGTCAGTGCGTCTTATGGAGCGAATGTAAAGCGGCCGGTCCGGTATTTCTGCCGCCACCATGTCAGAATATCGGGCTGGCCGCTCAGCTCTTCTCTCCTGCAGGACCTTACCTGTTCCTCGCTCCAGCACTACAGTCTTCCCGCAGCGGCTTCTGTGACAGCCGGGTGCCCACTGCGCATGTGCGAAAAGCGCTGCGTTTTGTGAATGGTCCGGTGTCTTCTGGGACACATGACAGGTCCCAGAAGGCTCCGGGCCATTCACAAAGAGCAGCGCTTCTCGCGTTTGGGCAGTGGGCACCTGGGTGTCACAGAAGCCGCCGCGGGAAGAAGGAAGGATAACTCGGCGGAAGTAGGAGCGGGTACCTGTCAAATTCAGGTACCCGCTCCCCCTCCCTCCCCAAAGGTCCGCAGTCTCTGGTAATCTCCTTTACTGTCTGCAGTCTCTGGTCATCCCCTGCACTGTCTGCAGTCTCTGGCCATCTGTACTATGTCCACAGTCTCTGGTCATTCCCTGTACTATGTCCGCAGTCTCTGGTCATCCCCTGTACTGTGTCCGCACTCTATGGTCATCCCTTGTACTATGTCCACAGTCTCTGGTCATTCCCTGTACTATGTCCGCAGTCTCTGGTCATCCCCTGTACTGTGTCCGCACTCTCTGGTCATCCCTTGTACTATGTCCGCAGTCTCTGGTCATCCCCTGTACTGTGTCCACAGTCTCTGGTCATCTCCTGTACTGTGTACGCAGTCTCTGGTCATCTCCTGTACTGTGTCCGCAGTCTCTGGTCATCTCCTGTACTGTGTCCGCAGTCTCTGGTCATCCCCTGTACTGTGTCCGCAGTCTCTGGTCATCTCCTGTACTGTGTCCGCAGTCTCTGGTCATCTCCTGTACTGTGTCCGCAGTCTCTGGTCATCTCCTGTACTGTGTCCGCAGTCTCTGGTCATCTCCTGTCCTATGTCCGCAGTCTCTGGTCATCTCCTGTACTATGTCCACAGTCTCTGGTCATTCCCTGTACTGTGTCCGCTGTCTCTGGTCATCATCTGTACTGTCCGCAGTCTCTGGTCATCCCTTGTACTGTGTCCGCAGTCTCTGGTCATCTCCTGTACTGTCTGCAGTCTCTGGGCATTCCCTGTACTATGTCCGCAGTCTCGGGTCATGTCCTGTACTGTGTCCGCAGTCTCTGGTCATCTCCTGTACTGTGTCTGTAGTCTCTGATCATTCCCTGTACTATGTCCGCAATCTCTGGTCATCTCCTGTACTGTGTCCGCAGTCTCTGGTCATCTCCTGTAGTATGTCCGCAGTCTCTGGTCATCTCCTGTACTGTGTCCGCAGTCTCTGGTCATCTCCCGTACTGTGTCTGCAGTCCATTGGTTCAGAATATTTTTTTTCTTGTTTTTCTCCTCTAAAACCTAGGCGCGTCTTATGGTCAGGTGCATCTTATGGAGCGAAAAATACGATATATGGTGAGGCCATCTTCAGAAATGCAAATTTGGAATAAGAGTCTGTTGGTATCAAAGTTGGTGGCCGAAACCTAAACAACCTGCGCTATGTAGATGACACAAAGCTCATCACCAACAGCAAAGAAGATATGCTGTATTTAATGAGAAAAGTAAAAGCCGCAATTTAAACCATGGGATTGGAAATGCATATAAACAAACAATGATCATGAACACAGAAAACGATGACGATTTTGAGCTTGATGGTGATAGAATAGAAGTTGTAAATCATTTTAATCTGCTCCGCTCTTTCATAAACAAAGAAGCAACTAGTAGTGATGAAATATTCCACAAAACAGCACTTATTCAAAGGTAAAGACATTTCTCTCAAAATGAAGGTCAGGCTTGTCCATTCACTCATTTTCTCAGTTGTCATTTATGGCTGTGAAAGCTGAACACTACAAAAATGGGACAGAAAGACGATCGGGTCATTTGAGCTTTGGTGCTGGAGAAGTATTTTATGTTTGTTGAGGACAGCCCATAGAATCAATAGATCGGTTTTGAAAGAGGTCAAACCAGCTAGTCACTAGTATCCCAAATGTTGAAGTTACGACTGTCCTTTTTTTGTCACACTGTTAGAAGTGGGAGATCACTGGAAAAGAAATTAATATTTGGGAAGATCTAAGACACAAGGTGAAAAAGACCAGATACTAGATATTTGGACACATTGACTACATGTGTGGGGATAACACTGGAAGACCTCACCAGACTAGCACAAAACCAACTTGTTTTTAGATCTCTCATTCATCACATCACTAGGACTCAGACTTGAGTTGACGGCGCTTAAAAAAAGAAAAAGGAAAGGTATAGCCAAAGCTTTTTTGGCTGTTCTCCTCCTATGGATCACAGGAGTAATGTTATTTCTGCACTCCTGTGACCCGTTTTCAGCCAAGAGTGCTATTGGCTAACATCACAGAGCTGGCCCAGGCTCTGAAAAGATCCCAACCATATGGTTGGGATCCAACCAAATGCCTGGACTGGCAGCTGGCTCAGCCTCTCAGCGACCTACTGAGAGCCTGAAATAGCTGCTCTTGTCCCCTCCACAGCCCTGAACACTGGAGGGGCAGAACACAATGCCGGTGACAGACAGTCACCAGCTCTCTGCAGCCTGAAGACCTGAGAACTGAGTGATCGTTGTGTTTGATTGTTGAATTCTCGGTCTTAGAGCCAGAGGGGAACAGATTGGAATGATGCTGCATTTAGCTAGGTGAGTATAATTTTTTCTGTTAGTTTAAGTATGGCAATTTTTCCATTGGACCAATGTAAGTATATATGTGCCATACCTGTGAAATCCCCGCAGAAGCTGGAAATCACTGTAGAAGGCACAGCAGTGATCTCCACTAGTTGCTGGGTCCTGGGCCGTGTGGCTGCCCTGCTGCTTACTGAGACAGGAGGGGACTTGCTCGGCACAGATGCCATTCAGAGAACACTTATCCTTTCCTTAAAGGGGCTGCTTTACTAAAACTGGAGAGTAAAAATCTGGTGCAGCTCTGCATTAAACCAATCAGCTTCCAGGTTTTATTGCCAAAAGCTTAAAATGTTACTAAACCCACAACAGTAAAATCAGTCTGTATATGCAGTAAAGCATGCTTGTTATACTCACCGTGGAACCTGAGGGGTTAATCCTCCGCATTGTGTAAAAAGGATATTTGATCCTGTCTCCTCTGATCCTTCCCTTCTTCCAGTGTCTCCAAAATATCTCCTGACAGAACAGAGGAATGATGGAAAGCTGCACATGCTCAGTTTGGTGTGTATTGATGTTTTTTTTCTTCAGCACACACATATATATATATATATATACACACACACACACACACAAATACGTATATTTTACATACGGTACTTTGATTATTTTCATATAAAGTATATTTTATAAAACAGGTATTGTATTTTTTTTTTGCCTGTTTGGAAGTACTTCCATGAAAATGTGTTTCTCCCTCGGGCTGTCACAGATAAATACATAATTGGCGTTTGTTGAAGGTTGTATTTTCAGGAAGGTAAAACAGAGGGGGCTACAATTACATTGTGAAATGATTTTGTAAGTCAGTTTTGTGTAGTACAAACTGTTCTGGGGTATATACCAGACAACTAGAGCAATTGGAAATACAATGGAGTCATGAATTATTAAAGTGATGTTTAGCTACAATACGCCTAAAGTCTTCTTGCTTTCTCCTGCTGGTCCCTTGGGGCGTGCAGAATGGAAGCCATTTCCATAATACACACTTTCCATAGATTGCCTATAACAGCAGCATTGCTTGTGAAGTTTTCATTGTATGCAAACGTATGCAGTTATGTATATTGGTATTTTTTATTTAGCACAATAATATTATATTATATTGGATGTTAGGAATGAAAACAGAAAAGACCATTCAGCTCTGGTATTAAAGCATGCACGTCTCATCCAACAATAATGAGGTCTACAGAAAAGGAATAATTATAAAAAAAAAATGTTTAAACCAAAGCTGTTTAACATCACTACATATTAAAGCAGAACTCCAAGCAAACAGCCACTCACGCACACATATGAAACAAACAAACCAAAAAAAGACAGGTATGCATAAAAATAATAATAATAATAAATATTAAATATATATATATATATACTGGATATGTATATATATGGGTTTGCATATCTGCTAAGGAACTCAACTGTATCTGAGCATCACAAACTGAAAGCACGATTTCATTTATTTTTAATATTCAATGCAAACTCACCTATCCATTCGTGTCTCCACGCCTTACTTTGTTGAGAAATCACTTTGAAAAACAACCCCCTGGCAGTTCTAGCCATGGATATTTTGAGTAAAGGTTAGATGATTTGTGTAGGATTTACTTCCTGGAATCCATCTGCCCGTAACTCAGGCATGCAGGCAGGTGGGCGTGTTTCGCTTCACTCCCTTCCTCCAGATGAAGGAAATGCCAATGAAGACTTCTGGGATGTATGACATGAAGAAATTAAAAAAAAAAATGAAACAAGTAAATATAGTAAATCTTCCTATGTACTTGCTAAGGCGGGTAGCCAAAGGATTAAAAATAAATAATACTAATTGAAAAAATTTAGTTCCACCTTAAGACACCCCTGTCAAACAGCACAGTTATCTCTTGTGCTTCTCTGTAAATGTAGTTTTCTTGTACTTTTCTCTGGAAATTCGAATACTTGATTCAGTAATAAAGTTATAGCAGCAGTGATCTCTCTTTTCCTGCCAGGATTCTTCCATTGTTAGATGTGAATTGGTGGATTGAAAGAACATGTTTCTCGCCAAGGTACCTTTCAGGAATCATGACCAGTGGATTCAGAACTGCAGTAAATCAGTCGCATCCTCCTGACATCATCACTTGGCTGCAGTCTTCTGAGAGCCTAGACACTGGACAGGCAACAGGGCATAGACATCCACTCAAGGGATGTGGGTGTTTATGCCCTGTTGCCTGTCCAGTGTCTAGGCTCTCAGAAGACTGCTAGTGCAGTTGCTCCAGAGCTTAGTAAATGAGGTAAAGTTGCAAAGAATAACCAATCATAGGCAAGGAAAAGAAAAAAAAATAAACATTTTTTGCTTGCACATGATTGGATGATAGAAATCTCCTCTCTTGCCAGGAGGAAATAGAAGAACTAGGGAACTGATATGTTTTTTGGATATCTACAAAACTTTTTTTACCTGGAGATCAGTTTTATGGGTTCTATATGTAAAAACTCTCTCTTGAGAAGAGAAGATTAAGGGGGGATATGTATAAATACATCAGTGGTTCATATAGTGAACTCGGTGTAGAGCAGGGGCGGACTGACAACTCATGGGGCCCCCGGGCAATAGGGGATCATGGGGCCCCTGTGTCCTTGCCCAAACTCAAAAAAGCCTATGAAAAAGGTACCAGGGGCATCTCATGGGGCCCCCTACTGACCCTGGGCCCTCGGGCAGTGCCCGAGTTTCCAAATGGTCAGTCCGCCCCTGGTGTAGAGTTATTCACCCTGAAGTCCTCACAGAGGACAAGGGGGCACACTTTACGTCTGGAGGAAAAGAAATTTAATCTCCAAATACAGAAAGGTTTATTCACAGTAAGAGCTGTGAAAATGTGGAATAGACTCTCTCAAGAGTTGGTTCTGGCCAGCTCAGTGGATTGATTTAAAAAAGCCCTGGATTCTTTCCTAGATACACAGAATATAACTGGATACTAACATTTATAGGTAAAGTTGATCCAGGGAATATCAGATTGCCGTTCAAGGGATCAGGAAGAAAATTTTTCTCATGCACGAGCAAATTGGATCATGCTGGGGATTTTTTTTGCCTTCCTCTGGATCAATCGTGGGTATAGGATTCTAACTTTTTTTTTTTTTGGTTGAACTGGATGGACTTTTGTCTTTTTTCAGCCAGACTAACTATGTAACTATATATGCCTATGATTACAGAGGTATTAAAAAGAAAATTCATTATGCCCAATAGATGGCACTTGCAGTCAAAGTAGATATTTCTATTTCACAAAATATGGCACGTTTCATTGGGGTTGTGTGAATATTTGTCACATTCTAACAGCAAAGTTTTTATACATAGACCACATAAAAGTTGCTTTACTAGTGCAGTTGCTCCAGAGCTTAGTAAATGAGGTAAAGTTGCAAAGAATAACCAATCATAGGCAAGGAAAATAAAAAAAGATAAAAATTTTTGCTTGCACATGATTGGATGATAGAAATCACAGAGCTCCCCCTCATTTCAGAGCTTCGCCTCAGATCTAGATCAACTGCTCTTGCAGTGCACAGACTTTTTGCCTTAAGTAAATCAACCCATAATGTTACTGTAGATAATTGTAGTCTGTGATTGGATTTATACGGACAATAAAATTACAATTCTGGCACAAAGCATTGCAAAGTTATTTAATCAATAAAATAAAAGTATTTTAAAATGTTGTTTATTTTTATTTACTAAGATTCAACAAAAACCAACAAAGACAGAAACAAAAAATATTCATATGACTATAAATGATTAAATATATATATATATATATATATATATATATATATATATATATATATATATATATCGGTATTAAAAAATAAGGGTGGTGACACTGCCCCTTTGTTTACTTACCTCAGTGGGAACCAGAGATGTCAGATTCCAGGAGGCAAGCAACGAGTATGGAGGTCTTTTTTTTTGGGGGGTCAGTGATGACATCATGAATTATGCTGGATTTACTTCAGGGGGGCATTATTTCTGTCTTTTTTTCCTTAATAAAAGACTTTAAACTGTGGTCGTGTTTTTATTTATTTTTGAAATTTGTTTTGTGAATGAGTAGAGGTATTATGTACCCCATACTCTTTTACATGGGGAGCGGAATCTGGGGGTCCAGATTCCGATAAGCCCCCCACCTACACACCACCACAACCACCACCCAGGGTTGTGAGGAAGAGACCCTTGTTCCCATCAACATGGTCCCAAAGCACCCTCCCCATATTGAGGTCATGTTGCCTGCTACGGTTCAGGAAGGGGGCTCGGGTAAGGGTCTGCTATGGATTTTGGGAGGCCCCACACATTTTTGTTTTTAATTTTCTTCCCCTTAAAATCCATACCAGACCTAAGGGCCTGGTATGGATTTGGAGGGGACCCCCACACCGTTTTTTATTTAATTTTTTAATGCCAAAAAATGTTTTCATTATATTGTGTTATCAGTGGGGAATCCCTCTGACAGCAGATGAGTCATGGTTGTTAAGGATATGGCAGCCAATCGGCAGCTCCACTCCTTAACAATCAAATTAATTTGATGTGTTTTCAAATTAATTTGATTCATTTGTTTCATTTCGATGTTTGAAGCAAATTAATTTCATAAATATTTTTTTCGGATTCAGTGAAATTCGTTACTGTTGTATTAAAAGAGTTTGAATTTCCGAATAACAAAAATTTCATCTGAATTTCTATTTAGGAACTAAAGGATTTTTTTGGATACATTTGTTTAGGACATACCTTGTACATACAATGTCTGCAACTGGTTAATAAAATTAATTGTACTTATGGCATTTTTTTTTCATTTCTAACATTGTCACTTTGTAAGGTTACTTTTGAATTTTGTAAATGTGTACATAGACCGTTTGCCACATGTAAAAGTGCAAAGATTAGATAAATAAACTAATAATACATTTTAAAAAAAATTCTAATTCTAACTTTTACATGTGGCAAACTGTTTAGTAACCCTGATTTACATTTTTGGCAGGGAGGTCTATACAGGCATACCTCGGTTTACGAATTTAATTAGTTCTGCGGGAATTTTCTTATTGCTAAAAATTCGTAAACCAAAACACAGTTTCCCATAGGAATGCATTGAAAACCGATTGATTAATTCCGGAGGTCAGAAAAAAGTAAAAAAAAAGTATGTTATCTGTTCAAAACTCTTTATAAAGTACACTTTAAAGGCATAAATACTGTACAGGGACATGATTAAAAATTAGTTTGTAAATGCATTGAAAACCAAGTAATCTGTTCCGGAGGTCAGAAAAAAGTATGCAAAAATTTTATCTGTTCAAAACTCTTTATTAAGTGTACTTTAAAGGAATAAGGGGACATGATTAAAAATAAATTTGTAAATGCATTGAAAACCAATTAATCCATTCCGGAGGTCAGGAAAAGGTAAAAAAAAGTTTTATCTGTTCAAAACTCTTTATAAAGTGCACTTTAAAGGCATAGTACTGTACAGGGACATGATTAAAAAATTGTAAATGCATTGAAAACCAATTAATCTGTTCGTATTGCAAAAAAAAAATCGTAAACCGAGCCATTATTTTCAATGGATTTTCATTTGTAAACCGAAAATTATGTTAACCGAGGCATTCGTAAACCAAGGCATGCCTGTATACACATTTATAGAGTTCACAAATGTGGAAGTCAGACACATTTTGAAAACTGCAGCAGCCATAATCACATTCATCTGTGTTTCTTTGTTTTTGGTTTTGCCTGTTGCGCAGACTTTTCATGTTATTTATACCGTATTTTCCGGCGTATAAGACGACTTTTTACCCCTTGAAAATCTTCTCAAAAGTCGGGGGTCGTCTTATACGCCGGTAACGGCATGCTGACACTTTTTAGGGGGGCGGCGCGGTGCCCACCGCCACCCCCCCTTCCAACAGAAGGGAAACTAAGTACAGGGGTGGGCAGGGGCTGCTGTCTCTTACCTGGCTCCGGTCCCACGACGATCCGGTCCAGGAAGCGCGGCTGCTCCTTCCTTCGGTTCGTCCACTGGATGTTCGCGCGGCTGCTCGGCTCCGCCTCCTCACCGGTGATTGGCCGCCAGAACTGTAGCTCAGGAAAGGCACACAGGTGGCCAATCACCGGCGAGGAGGCGGAGCTGAGCGGCCCAGCGAAAATCGAGTGGAGATGCAGGTAAGTGTGCCGTGCTTAGGTGCTGCTGCAACCACATATGCTGGCTGCAGCAGCACCGTATTGGAACATGGGTCAGCAAGTGTCAGTGGGAGGAATAGTGCCCCATCGTTGGTGTCAGTGATACCAATGATGGGGCATTATTCATCCCACTGACACCAACGATGGGGCAGTTTTCCTCCCCCCAACTGACACCAACGATGGGGCACTATTCCTCCCCCCCCCCACTGACACCAACGATTGGGCACTATTCCTCCCCCCCCACTGACACCAATGATGGGGCACTATTCCACCCCCCACTGACACCAATGATGGGGCACTATTCCACCCCCCACTGACACCAATGATGGGATACTATTCCTCCCCCCCCACTGACACCAATGATGGGATACTATTCACCCCCCCCCACTGACACCAACGATGGGGCACTATTCCTCCCCCCCCCCTGACACCAATGATGGGATACTATTCCTCCCACTGACACCAAAGATGGGGCACTATTCCACTGACACCAATGATTCCCCCCAATGATACTAATGATGGGGCACTATTCCTGCCACTGATACCAATGATGGGACACTATTCCTCCCACTGACACCAATGATGGGACACTATTCCTGCCACTGATACCAATGATGGGACACTATTCCTCCCACTGATACCAATGATGGGGCACTATTCCTGCCACTGATACTAATGATGCGGTGCTATTCCTCCCACTAACACCAATGATGGGGCACTAGTCCTGCCACTGATACTAATGATGGGGCACTATTCCTGCCACTGATACCAATGATGGGGCACTATTCCTCCCACTGACACCAATAATGGGGCACTATTCCTCCCACTGACACCAATGATGGGACACTATTCCTCCCACTGACACCAATGATGGGGCACTATTCCTCCCACTGATACCAATGATGGGGCACTATTCCTCCCACTAATACCAATGATGGGGCACTATTCCTCCCACTGACACCAATGATGGTGTACTATTCCTCCCACTGACACTAATGATGGGGCACTATTCCTCCCACTAATACCAATGATGGGGCACTATTCCTCCCACTGACACCAATGATGGAGCACTATTCCTCCCACTGACATCAATGATGGAGCACTATTCCTCCCACTAATACCAATGATGGGGCACTATTCCTCCCACTGACACCAATGATGGGGCACGATTCTTCCCACTGGTGTGCACTGGAAGAGGGGTAGTCTTATACGGCGAGTATAGCCCAAACACTACATTTTAAACAGGAAAAGTAGGGGGTCGTCTTATACGCCCAGTCGTCTTATACGCCGGAAAATACGGTACTTTGGAATTTTTTGGACTCATTTGCATAATCTTTTTACTAAAATGAAAATAGCTGAGTAAAATTTAATTTTTATGTGGACTTTAGCTTCACTTTACTAAACTACAGATTTCCATTACTAGACAGATTTCCATTACTGGACCTTGTAGAGACACAACCATTGGCACCCAATGCAACACTGCACTGCTAGAAACACCTATCATCCTAACGTGACTTAGAATATTTTGACAAAGAGTGAATAGGCTTGAATTTTTATTAGTGTTGGGAAAACATGTGTGGTCAATAGTCATATAGAGAAATCTGCCTTGTTGCCTAACAAAAAAGCAAAAAAGTCCAAGTGGTCTATTGGGCACAGGTCTACTTTGCCTAATTGTAAATCCAGCCCTGACTAGTGAATGATATTTGCAATAAAAATAACAATCCCATTGATAAAACAAAGATCTCTTGTACAAATAACATACATACATGGTATGGCTTAGTGCATTTGTTAAAGCTCTATTAAACACAAAAAGTAATATATTGCAGCTTAGCAATCATTAGATTTTTAACCTCTGTTTTCCCCTGGTGATCTGGTCAGTAACACATCACCTCTATTAGAGCACCTTCCACTCTGCATGAAGGAACACAGAGGCACCTTGATCCCCTATTGCCCGGGGGCCCCATGAGTTATTAGTCCGCCCCTGGTTGCAGTATAATAAAATGGCTGCTTTTGGGTTTATTACTGCTTTAAAAATGTTACTGATAATAGATAAAACACTATGAAGTCCAATTACAAAAGTTTTCATCTAAGATTCACCTAATTTTTTCTAATAAAATTTTATGTGAAAAATAGGTGGACCTAAAAGTACTGTGAATCCTGGGAAAAAACCTTGATAAATAGACTCCTAAACCTTATATAAGCCATTGTATTTCAGGGAAACTGAAGAAGGAATGCTCTTCAAAATGAAATGATTGGTTTTTGACATTTATAGTCTCCCCTACATTTCAACACATTTTTACAGTTTTTGTCCTTGCGTTTTCTTTTTCGGTTTACTCTCTTCTCACACCTTCAGCACAATTTTTCATGTTGAACTTTTATGAATTGGGGACAAATTTAGCAGTGAAGTAGTGCAAATCGAAAGCAATCATTACATCAACATTCCTAAATAACCTCTGGCAATTCTATCTACTTTCCTTGCATTGAGACTTCAACTAATATGCAAATTAGATGCTCTTCATTATCCAACAACCTTACAAGTTAATGGTGCATATTTAAAAAAAAACAAAAGTTAAAGAAGAACTCCACACGTTATCTATGGAATCGAGTTGGAAGGTAAGCGTGATTGCCACATTACACATACAGTGCCTTGAAATAGTATTCATACCCCTTGAAATTTTCCCCATTTTGTCATGTTACAACCAAGAACAGAAATGTATTTTATTGGGATTTTATGTGATAGACCAACACAAAGTGGCACATAATTGTAAAGTGGAAGGAAAATTATAAATGGTTTTCAACATTTTTTACAAATAAATCTGTGAAAAGTGTGGTGTTCATTTGTATTCAGCCCCCCTGAGTCAATACTTTGTAGAACCACCTTTCGCTGCAATTCCACCTGCAAGTCTTTTTGGGGATGTCTCTGCCAGCTTTGCATATCTAGAGTGAAATTTTGCCCATTCTTCTTTGTAAAATACCTCAAGCTTTGTCAGATTGGATGGAGAGTGTCTGTGAACAATTTTCAAGTCTTGCCACAGATTCTCAATTGGATTTAGGTTTGGACTTTGAATGGGCCATTCTAACACATGAATATGCTTTGATCTAAACCATTCCACTGTAGCTCTGGCTGTATGTGTAAGGTCATTGTCCTGCTGGAAGGTGAACCTCCATCCCAGTCTCAAGTCTTTTGCAGACTCAAACAGGTTTTCTTCTAAGATTGCCCTGTATTTTGCCTCCATCAACTCTGACTACCTTCCCTGTCCCTGTTGAAGAAAAGAATCCCCACAACATGATGCTGCCACCACCATGTTTCACGGTGGGGATGGTGTGTTCAGGGTGATGTTCAGTGTTAGTTTTCCTTCACACATAGCATTTTGCTTTTAGGCCAAAAAGTTAAATTTTGGTCTCATCTGACCAGAGCACCTTCTTCCACGTATTTCCTGTGTCCCCCAAATGGTTTCTTGCAAACTCTTCCATAAAAGTCAGATTTGTGGAGTACACGACAATAGCTGTCCTGTTGATAGATTCTCCCACCTGAGCTGTGGATCTCTGCAGCTCCTTCCGAGTTACCATGGACCTTTTGGCTGCTTCTCTGATTAATGCGCTCCTTGCCCGGCTTTTCAGTTTAGTTGGACGGTCATATCTTGGTAGGTTTGCAGTTGTGCCATACTTTTTCCATTTTTGGATGATGGATTAAACAGTGCTCCGTGAGATGTTCAAAGATCGTGATTTTTTTTACACTCTAATCCTGCTTTAAACGTATCCACAACTTTATCCCCGACCTGTCTGGTGTGTTCCTTGGCCTTCATTAAGCTGTTTGCTCACTAATGTTTTCTAACAAACCTTTGATGGCCTCACAAAACAGCTGAATTTATACTGAGATTAAATTACACACAGGTCGATGCTATTTACTAATTAAGTGACTTCGGAAGGCAATTGGTTCCACTAGATTTTAGTTAGTGGTATCAGAGTAAAGGGGGCTAAATACAAATGCACGCCACACTTTTCATATATTTATTTGTAAAAAATATTGAAAATCATTTCTCATTTTCCTTCCACTTCACAATCATGTGCCACTTTGTGTTGGTCTGTCACATAAAATCCCAATAAAATAAATTTATGTTTTTGGTTGTAGCATGACAAAATGTGGAAAATTTCAAGGGGAATGAATACTTTTTCAAGGCACTGTACCTCCACATTCTCCTTTTAGAGTTATAGCTCTCAGAAAACTGATGGGAGTGCAAAGATATGCTTTGCTCAATGCCTACCATCCCTGCTTGTTATTTCAATAGACTGAGTTGCTGCATTGGGGACCCCATAGACTTCTATTGTGGTGACAAATTCCTTTCAAATAATGCAGAATATGGTACTTATATGTATGGTCCCATCAAAGCTGTTTCTCAGTAAAGACTGCACATAAGTAAATATAATGAACCATTACACTCATCTTCCACAGTCCTTTTTTGATAATGATTCCCAGAATTCAAGTATGGTTATTCAAACCAATCAGTCAGATTTCAATTTACTGAAATTAAATTCAATTTACTGAAATTCTCTTTGCATCATGGACGCTAACATTTTTTTTATCTTTGTAAATACTTATCCCATTAGGATGTCCTGTAAAAGCTGAGCGGTTGCATATGAAGACAAAAACTCACATCTCTGCATAAGGATCTGACAGTTAAAGAGACCCTATCAACATAAACATTTTCAGGTAAACTCACAGAAAAATCAACATTTAAAATGCTAACTTGCAGTATTATTTCTGTTAACCACTTGCCTTCCTGAGGATTTACCCCCTTTCCTAACCAGGCCTCTTTTTGCTACTCGGCGCTGCACTAATTCAACTGATAATTGCGCAGTCATGCAATGCTGCACCCAAATGAAATTTACGTCCTTTTTTTCACACAAATAGAGCTTTCTTTTGGTGGTATTTGATCACCTATGCGCTTTATTTTTAATGCTATAAACAAAAAAAGACCAAAAATTTTGAAGAAAAACAATATTTTTTACTTTCAGCTATAAAAAAATATATAGTAAACTCAAAGTTAGTTATAAATTTAGGTTAAAATGTATTCTGCTACATATTTTTTGGTAAAAAAAATCCCAATAAGTGTATATTGATTGCCTTGTGTGAAAATGATAGCGTCTACAAACTATGGTATAGATACTGCAATTTACGGCATTTTTTTGCTATACAGCGCTGCGCTAGTTTAACGGACAATTGCCGCGATCGGGGTGAGTTTTTTATTTTTTTGAGTTATTTTTATTTTTTTTATTATTTTTACACTGTACCTTTTTTTTATCACTTTTAATGCTATCACAGGGAATGTAAATATCCCCTATAACTTCAATGGGCATTGTCATATATTCTTTTTTGAGAAATCTGGGGTCTATCAGACTTTGGATATCTCCTCTGCCCTTATATTATCTAATCAAACCAAAATCGGTGTGATCAGATGCTTTCCCAATTTACAAATGGCACTGTTTATATCCTGCGAAACTGAAGTGATGAAATGCTCGTAGCTTCCAAATTCTTAGACTATAGAGATGATTGGCACCACTCTGGTCTCCAATCAGCTCTATGGTCAGCTTGCAGAAACACCTGCATTCTCAGGTTCTCCCGATGGCACGGGACTGCCCGAAAAGGCCGTGGAAGGCAGCGGGGGAGGGGGGTCATCATCTCCCGCTGCTTGTAAAAGCAATCCTGCAGCTAATTAGCCACTAGGATTGTTTTTACATGAAAGTCAGCTGAAAAAAATTATACCAGGATGATGCCTGCAGCTGTAGGCATCATCCTGGTATAACCATTCAAAGTCCAGTGATGTACCAGTATATCGCTGATCCTTGTTGGTTATATATGCTATGTTCTTTTTTTTTTTTGTATGCCTGTGGGCTGAATGAAAAAAAGAGAAGAAATCTCTGCCAGAAAAAGAGTGTGGTATGCCCACCATTAGAATATACCGCCCTGCATCCACCCACTTCTAATGGTGGGCACACATTAGGTCACACTTTGCCACAAGCGCCAGTTCAAAGATTGAACAAATGTTTAAATAGTGGCACGCTTGAATAAAAATTGTCCATGTATAAGTGGTACCCCATATGGAAAAAGGATGACGCCAAGTCCCAAACTATCTTGCCACTACTCCCCATGTAGTCTGGGCATCCGGGGGGCTCCACGTGACTATCTTTTCCCTCATAAATCCGAAACTTATAAGTATAGCCTGTTGTCCTCTCACAGGTCTTCTACATCTTGACCCCATATCTGGCACGCTTGCTGGGGAGAAATTGTTTGAATGCAAGGCGGCCAGAAAAAATTAATCAGGGACTCATCAACGCAGATATTTTGCTGGTGAGTATAGACATCAGCAAATTTTTGGTTAAGGTGATTTACAAAGGGCTGAATTTTGTGGAGTCGGTCAAATTCAGGTTCACCCCGAGGACAACAGAGTGTATTGTCGTTGAAATGCATAAAACACATTATACGCTCATATCTATGCCTGGCCATTGTTGTGCATATAAATTGCTTTGATCCACAATCAACACATACAGATATTCCGTGAAAAACAGCTAAAAAAATCAAGGGGAGGAGTTAAATTTGCTATTTCCACTTGAATTCCGGGCTGGGCAGTGAATGGGGGAAGTACGAGTGCTGCAGAATTTGTGGGCTGTCAATCAGGATTTGCAAGCACATCCGGAAGAATACTAGGGGCTCTACAGGCCTGTGTGTGAATTCTTGGTAGTTGCTGGACAATACTTGTTCTCGCCACCGCCCCAGCTTGTACTGCACTTTTGGGAGTCACCACGTCGCCAAGTCATACTGCTGGTATTATTATTATTATACAGAATTTATGGCGCCAACAGTTTGCTCAGTGCTACAATATAACGGGAGACAATACAGAACAATACAGTTCAATACAAGAGGGTTAGCAGGGCCTGATCCTGGGAGCTTACAATCTAAGAGATATGTGAAAGACCAGGATGTACTAGGCCACTAGTACTCGCCAGTTCATCAAAAGGTAGCGCGGCACTAGTACTGGCACTCTGCTGCATATGAGAATCATCAAAATTTACTGACAAGTGCTAACAGAGATCAGGCCTGATTCTGTGAACACTGCGGTTTTGTTTGTATTGTATCAAGTGACAGGGACCTACTGACACTGCACTTGCTGGGTGAGAAGGGGGGTAAGCGTAGGGGCTAAACGCAGGTGCTGGCAGGTGCCGGAGCTGATCCGCATTTTTGGGGACGCTATACTAATGTGAGCGCTGGTATAGTGCTGATCTGATCAAAGATATTGATCCGTTCAGACACTATACTAGCAATGGAGGTTTATTGTGCATGAGCGTGCTCCTGGCAATCAAGGGGTTAAATGGGATGACTGGTGTACTGAAGGAAAATCTGATGCTATCTGGGAGGGGCGTGAACACCGTGGCAGTGCAAATTATGTATATACTGTATATGTGATTTTGCACACCCATGCCACCCTGTAGCAGTATTTGTGCTATAGGGCGGTCAGGAAGCGGGTATTAACTGGTTGCCTACCAGCCACAGTGTATATACTGCGGCAGGGCGGCACGGCTGTGCTGAATCACGTTTTAAAACGTCATTCAGCAAAACAGGTAGGGGGCTCGCACCCGTCCTACCAGCGCCGCCGATCATTACCTGCCGGGTCCCAGTGATTGTCGGCAAACAGTGACACAGAGCACAGCTGCATTGTTTTCAATGCAGCTCTGCTCCCTGTGAGTTCCCAACACACTGTTCCTGAGAGTGGAGTTTAGCTCTGGGGAACAGTGTGTTCTTGTGAAGCACACACCCCCGCCCACTAGTAAAACACTCCCTTCACACAGTTAACCCTTTCATTGGCTAAAAAAGTTAACCCTCCTCTACAAGCTTTAACCAGTGATCTGCTGAACACTGAAAGAAGTCACAAGACTGCTCTAACTGCTGGTGAGAAAAGGTATTTGGCAGTTTATATTTAATAAAATAATTGCAATTCCATGTAGTGTGTACTGTGGGAGACCAGATATAGTGAATGCAGGGTTCGGGAAGAGCAGATATAGTGAATGCAGGGTCCAGGGAGACCAGATATAGTGAATGCAGGGTCCGGAGAGACCAGATATAGTGAATTACTCGCCGGCTCCTGGCGATCTCCGAGGATTTACGATGGGGGAGAGACCTGTATGTAACCAATACAGATCTCTCCCCTGTCAGCTCCTGCACACTTCTTTATATGGCTCTGTATAGCAGTGCCATACAAACCAGTGTGCTTACAGTGAAACTCACACACAGCCCCCATAGTAAAACAGCACACAGTTAACCCCTTGATCACCCCACATGTTAGCCCCTTCCAGCCCAGTGCCATTATTACAGTGTCAGTGTTTTATAATAACACTGATCACGGTGTTGGTGTCACTGAGGATGTCAGTGACACCAAGTCAGTTCCCCCCAGTGTCAGAACGCCCATCGCGGTCCCGCTATAAGTCGTTGATCACCGTGATTACCAGTAAAAAAAAAATTCCAGTATATATACCGCCATTTGTAAACGCCTTAAAGTAAACCAATTAATTTACAAGTTTTGGGATTTTGTTTTAGCAAAGACATGTAGCAGAATACATTTTGGCCTAAATTTGATTTTCTAAAATGTGTTTATCTGGACATGTTTAATAGCAAAAAGTAAAAAATATAGGGTTTTATTTTTCAAAATTGTCAGTCTTTTTTTATTTATAGCACAAAAAATAAAAACCACACTGGCAATCAAATACAACCAAATGAAAGCTCAATTTATGGGAAAAAATGACATAAATTTCATTTTGGTGCAGTGTTGCATGACAGCACAATTTTCAGTTAAAATAATGCAGCGCCGTAACACAAAAAATGGCCTGGTCAGGAAGGGGGATATAAACTCTGGAGGGCAAGTGCTTCAGCTATCATCGCTCTCAGTCTCCAAGCTGCTAAGAATTTAAGAAGCTATATTGACATATTTTGAGGGTCTGAAGGATGCTTAAGGGCAAAAAATAAGTAAATCTACACACTTCCACCGGTCTCCTATCATCTGTACTCTGAAGCCTTCTCTATGAATACCTAAATGCAACTAAAGATTTAATTGCGAAACCTCGTTTGCAGGTGTTGTTGCAATATGTGTAATAGGAATAAACTGCAAATAACTGAGAGAATCAATGATGCATGATATGCAAACAGCAAATGTCAAAAAATTATTGGGGCCAGTGGCTTGAATATTCACAGGGAATAAGCGGCAAATCATTATAAAACCCTTGCAAACATTGTCAAACTTCAAACATTGTCATATCGGATCTTTAAATATGGTCAAACTTGTCAAACCGATCATTTGCCCTTTTAGAAATATGCTGCTTAAGAACAAAAGAAGGCTTTGTGCAGTCACCTGATTTGAACTTGTTATGCTGCTTTACATAGTTAACGCTAAGGCCGATCTGCTTTAACGTAAACTTGTCATAAACCTGGAAAATTTCAATCCAAACTATTTGATAAATCATCAGTGAAAAAAAAAATATTGGAATAATAGGTAGATTCAAACATTTACTGACATTATTAGCAAATATTAAAGTACAAACTATACATTTTATTTTGGACAGAGTAAAAAACTATTATAACCCCTGCCAGTTTTTATTTATTTAGTTGTTTTTTTTTGCTATCTGTGTCCCATTGATTGATGATTTCCCTTCACTCCCTTTCCCAGAGACACAACAGTAAGGCTAGGTTCACACTTATTACAGCTCTGCTTTTTGCTTGGCACTTCAGCCCATTCATTTGAATGGGCTGCCATGCCTGCATTTTTATGTAGGAAAAAGGTTCCTGCACCATTTTTAAACTGCAGCAGTCGGGAAAACTCACCAAAAAATGCAAAAGCACTATGTGATTTCCCAATGGTACCAACACCCTCAAACACGTTGTAGTTTTACATGCGTGGGGGTGCCATTAGGAATGAACGATACATCTGTAAAGATTTGACTGAGCGTGGTTGAGGGTGCGGGAACAACTGAGATTCCCGCACCCACAGACACCTACAATATTATTATTATTATTATAAAGTATTTATATAGTGCTAAAAGGTTTGCTCAGCGCTGTACATTATAGTGGGGGACAGAACATGAGACAATACAGTAACAAAGCAAAACACGAGGGGGTCAAGGGCCCTGCTCTTTCGAGCTTACAATCTAGGAGGGAGGGGATAGTGGTACAGGAGGAAGTGGCTGTGGGGGATGGAGTGGTAGGAGGAGTGGAGGAGATCGGCTGTTAGGTGAGGGCGGGGTAGGCTTCCCTGAAGAGATGGGTTTTCAGGGTGCGCCTAAAGGTGAGGTGGGTAGGTGACAGTCTGATGGATTTGGGTAGTGAGTTCCAGAGGATGGGGGAAGTCCTGGAGAAGTCCTGGGAGTGGGAGGTGGAGACCAGGGAGCTAGAAAGTAGGAGGTCTTGTGAGGAACGAAGATTACGGGTTGGGTGGTATTTGGGTATCAGGTCGGTGAGGTAGTTTGGGGCAGCATTATGAATGGCTTTGTATGTCTGTGTTAGTAGTTTGAATTTAATGCATTGGGAAAATGGGAGCCAGTGGAGGGAATGACAGAGGGGGGTGGCAGAGCGGTTGGTAAGGTGGATGAGTCTGGTCACTGAGTTCAGGATAGACTGAAGCAGGGATAGTCTGTGATGAGGTTGGCTGGTGAGAAGGGAGTTGCAGTAGAACAGACGTGAGATAATAAGGGAGTGAATGAGTTGTTTAGTAGTGTCTGGGGTTAGGAACGTACGTATTTCGGAGATGTTGCGGAGGTGGAGCCTGCATGAGTTTGCCAACGATTGGACATGGGGTTGGAAGGACAAGTTTGAGTCTAGAGTGACACCTAGGACTTTGGCTTGCAGGGTGGGACTGATGGTGGCGTTGTTGGTCGTGATGGAGAGGGTGGGGGGGGGGCGCGGGCTGGGGGGAAAATCAGGAGCTTGATTTTGGAAAGGTTCAATTTGAGGAAATAGTGTGAATGTAGCCTTAGTGAGAGAAATTATCTCTAAAAACCATAGGGAAATCTCATCTTAGACAATTGTCACCAAAACAGGTGGCCATAGTGGAACATTTTCCCTTATCTTCTGTTCTAGTGACAGCTGACAATTTTTGAGTTAAGCTCATGCAGTGTGAAATGTCCTGGGGGTTTCATTTTTCCTGCTGTATTGCATGTGATTTTCTGGATAAACCACAATAAAGAAGTTGGTGTTACTAGAGCATGGTCATCCACAATCATTTATATTGTATTGTAGTTCCCCTCTAGTTATCTAGGGGGAGCTAGATAGGTTTTTAGATAGAGGCTGAATAGCATCCTGAGATGAGTCAGCCTGGGATGAGTCAGCCAGGTTACTTTAGGTCAGAGCTGAAGGCTTTACAGGTCAGTTCCCTGATACCTCCTCTTGCTCCAGAACCCTGAGAAAATTCTAGAAGGCAGTGGGTGGGGGTGAGGATGGGCTGATCTGCATATTCAGGGACTCTAACCAATCCCCAAGCAGGAGACTTGGCATGGGGTCAGGACAGCCCTGAAGTATAAGACAGCCTGATCAGGATGTGGTCAGTGTCAGGTGGAATATGGAGTGAGAGGCTGGAGTGTGCAGCCTGGGAGGGGGCCAGGGAGGGGCCTACCTACAAGCAGGTGCTGGACAGGAGGATCTCGCTACCTCAACTGTCCCCTGAGAGAGGACAGCCTGGAAAGCAGGGAGGGAGCAGGGAAGGAGCCAGACCAGGCCTGAAGGCAGTTACCAACCCAACAAGTTTACAGGAGAGGCAGAGTGACAAATCCTACACCTCCTGGGTTAGATAAGGGGAGAGGGCAGTCAGGTGGGAAACTCTACAACTAGACAACTAGCATCTGCTTATCTACAGTGGCAGATTCTGGGTCCCCTTCCCCAGGGATTCCCTCAGGCAGCTAGATGAAGAGGATAATTTATCTGGGGTCTGATGTGGTACACTTGGAGGGCTGGAGAGCTCTTCCAAGAAGGATTATTTTTTGTCTGTGGAATGTACAATGTAAGGAGTTTGTCCTCATGTTTGCAGTTTCCTTGGGCATCCCATACACCCATCAATCCCAGCCAAGATCAATACCCCCTCATAAAACTATAAAAACAACCTCAAAGACTGTTTACTGTCTCCAGTGTGCAAGTGTGGAAGAAAATGTGTGTTGCCTGGCTGTGCAGGACTATAGGAGGACCCAAAAAAATTAAGCGACTCCTAAGGGAGTAGTGCTACAGTATCTTCAGTAATGAGCTGGATGAGTACCTCGTATTTAGGTGGATAAAGTGGACCAACCTGGAGCCATATTATATATTGATTTTTTCTGGAAAGTCTTCCTTTTGATCAGTGAGACAACCCTGGTGGTTAAAAGACCAGCAGACTTGTCAGGTGGCAAAGAAGGGATCAAGCTCACCATTAAAGGAAATCTAAACTGAAAAAATACCGAGGCTTCCATTGCTGACCACTTCTTCTGATAATGCTAGTTGCCTTGCTGTCATGCCAATCCAATGACTTCAATATGTTCGAAGATACTGGACTGGAACAAGAATGCAGGTCAGTAGTTTGGACTCCACTCTGACTTTCTAATTGCAAGGCTTATTCTGGGGAATTAGTTTCAGAAATAATGAAGTCAGAGACAGCCAGAGAACTGGTGTTCCTAAACAGAGGTCAGCAATGGCAGCTTCCACATTTCTCAATGGCAGTGACATTGGATTTCCTACTCTAAAAATAAGCTGTTCACAAATCTTCAGCCACTGATATCACTGACTCTACTGTGTGTTTTGACATTCGTTTCTCACCTAAGGCATCCTCTACTTTGCAGTTTTCCATCCTATACTTGGTTTCAATTGCTCAGGTTTGTGACAGATTTATACAGAGAATCATTGTTTCTCTTTCTCGCTGTCAATCAGAAGAGAGAACAATTTTGGCTATTTTTCCTGGCGACATTATAGGAAAATGTTTTGTCACTGTTATGTTATGAGTGTACTGTAGGCAGCTGCTGTGCTGGCCATCAAAATGAGCACTTTTCCCATCACAACAAGCTGCACTAATTTACTGTAACGCTTACCTGGGTATTATTTTTTACTGGGAACAGATGGAAAATCTTTTCCTTTTTTTAGATCAAATGTAATTAAATTTCTTTCCTGCTGGCATGACCTAAAACTGCAGTCTTAATAAAGAAGGTTCACCGACTCACTAATTATGAATTAACAGGTTGAGTTTCTTGTTAAAAATATAAGTAGCATCTATTGTACATGCTGGCACATTGGAGAAAATGTGGGAAAATATCAGTAATCCCGTAACCCAGCATGATGCTGCCATCTGCCAGCTTCATGAACACCTCGCTACACCAGGCTCAATGAGCTTTCTTAGCAAGTCAAAAGACATTAAAACTGTAATAAAATCTTTGTAAGAAAACTACAGCTTGGGACAGTTAACTATATGCATAAAAAATACTTTGTGTCAGCAATAATATTTAAAGTAGTATTGCATACCCGGTGTCTTTTTTAGCTTAACACACTGAATAAAATAAAATAAACATTCCATAGTAAACTATTTGTTAAAATTCTTATCCAAGTACTTGGAGTTAACAACTCTCAATGTTGCTGACTCCTGCTGTCTGCGTGCTGCTTCCCTGAACGTTGAGTCTTAACAGGAAAGGTTTACAGTGGACAGTGTAATCTTCAGTCAGTCTGTTAACTTAGAGAAGGGATGGGGAGGAGAAATGGGGAAATGCATTGCCATCCTAAACTATAGGGTTGTTTGTTCCTATTGGTACACACAGTGTTGGGAGCAGGGGCGGACCGACCATTTATCCACTCGGGCACTGCCCGAGGGCCCGGGGTCAGTAGGAGGCCCCATGAGATGCCCCTGGTACCTTTCATAGGCTTTTTTGGGTGTGGTTTGAGTGTGGGTGAGGGCACAGGGGACTCATGATTTCCTATTGCCTGGGGGCCCCATGAGTTGTCAGTCCGCCCTTGGTTGGGAGACACAACTCTAGTCCCTGCATGTAAGGATGGCTCCATAGGATGCTTCAAGGGAAGGGATCCACCCTGATACAGGAAACCTGGGTCAGTGGTCATGACACCAGCTTAAACAGGAACATGGGCAAGGGTTAGCTCTGGTTCACACTGTGCATGCTTGTTGCAGGTGCGAGAATCACAACTGTTCCCACAACAACCTATATAAATCACTCTGCTCTTACAAGACTTGTGGGTCTGGCATTCATTCTGAATGGCACCCCCACAGATCCCAACCCGCAGTGTGCTAGCTGGTGCTCGAACTGCAGGGAAACTGCATGGTCAAAAAAACATGCAATTTCCATAAGGTTGCATTTTTAAAAAGATGCGTTGGAAAAAGCAGGCACAGCAGCCCATTCATTTGTACTTTCGCAAACACGGGCGGCACGGCCTGCAGAAGTGTGAACCAGGGCTTAATAGATAAAGAATAAAAAAACTCATTAAGTAATTAAATTGACTGCTGAAAGTGCTTGAAAAGGATTTAAAGGATAAGTTCACCTTTTTGCCAAAAAATAATAAATGCACATGTGCATTTATTATTTTTGGCTGCAGGAGCCTGTAAAGCACTACACCAGCGATCAGCAGATTTCTGGTGCCATGCAGGTCTCTTGCAGACCTGTCAGCATATCTGTTTGTCGTACGGGATGTACTGGATGTACGAGAAAGCAAATATATGAGATTCAATGAACTACCACGGAGCTCCACAGCACCATGGTAGTTCATTGAAAACCACAAGCCGACATCTGCAAAGGCTGCCAGGACTTGTAGTTCATTCATTCACAGAACACTGTGAATGAATAATGCGGCTATGTGGGCAGCTAGTACGGTGAACCTCTCCCCGTACTGTTGTCACAGGAAGGGGGGACAGCAGGCTGCGGCTGCAGCATTGGGAAAGCTTTCCACCCTAAAAACAAGTGGAACATGTAACATACATGTCCCAAAGGTGAACTTATCCTTTAATTTCACTAACAGTGAAGGATCTGGTGGTGCTATCAAGGAAACATTGCAACTGTATTAAAAGTCCATTTTACTTACCTTAAAGCCCAAGTCCAGCTTCTTTTTTGCCATTCTGTTTCTCTATTTAAATGGTACACATACTACTCACCTTTTTTATGCTGCAGTGTTGCTCTCAGAATCTTGCTAGCACAATGGTCCCTGCCCAACCTCCTGACTGAATGGTGCCCAACATCGTCCAACCTCTCAATGTGAATCATGGCAGTCATGGACTTATTCCCTGGAATTCAACATTTATCCTGCATAGGCTAAGTATGGGCATTTCTGGTTGCCTGCGTAGATCAGTTCTGTTCCCAAAGCCCTGCAGAAAGAAGGGAGAGAAAAGTGGGGATTTCAAATCCCAAGGCCACTGCATGAGCTGCGTGGGAACACTGACAGTTCATTACCCACGTATGTGAGTACAGAGTGTTGGGAGGTCAGTCCCTAGTTTTGCACCCACAAGCCATCTTAAGTAGCATGCTACACCATGGTACTTTCTGAACAGTAACCTCTTCTTGCAGAAAATCCATGGACACTGCTACCTTGACCTTCCTCTCTCAATACTCCATTGCATTTAAGACAGGAATGCAGCCCATATGTTTTGGAACTGTAGATCTCTTCGGCCCATCTGACAAAAGGCAGCTATTAAAGTAACCCAAATTACAGGTTTAAAACTTACTGCATTTTCTGGCACATTTTGTTTACAAGTTTAAATCAGTATATTTTGCTAAAATCCCCAAACATTAATTTTTTTTTAGAGAAAGGAGAGAAGCGCCTCTAAGTGCAATAAGTCTTTTTATTCAAGTCTAAATGTAGAAACACTCACATGTGTGAAGTAATCATAAGCTTAAAAACCATGGTTAACAATAGTTAACGGTGGGGTGGTAACCCAGGTGAAGAGCCGTCATCTCTCTGCGATGTGGGGAGGTCAGCTCTCGGCTGGAACAGCACGGTGGCTGGAGGTAAACAGCGGTGAGGCCGGCGTGCACGTCCTCCCTCAGAGCCGGATGGAACGCACGCTGGAACGTAGCGGCGGTGTGGCTGTGATGACGTCAGATCCCAGGGTGCACTGCGACGCGTTTCGGAGCATGCACTGGCCGTGGAAGGCGGAAGTGCACTCCTTTTTCAAGCAGCTTGAAAAAGGAGTGCACTTCCGCCTTCCACGGCCAGTGCATGGTTCTACATTTAGACTTGAATAAAAAGACTTATTGCACTTAGAGGCGCTTCTCTCCTTTTTCTCATCTACAGAAGTTGCTACAGCTTATTTGGAAGCCTTGCCCTCAGTGCCACACGGAATCCTACACTCTTCATACAGTAGCCACTAAAACCACGATCACCCCATACTACCATTTCCCAGGACTTTGCAGTGTTTGCGCTGTTACAACCCTTCCTCATTTTTTCTGATTATTTTTTTTTCAAAAAATCCAAAAAAAATAGCTTGTAATGAAAAAAAAGAAAGAAATGTAGGACATGACCTGCTCTTCACCATCCTACTGCATCTCCACTTGATGCCACATTTTGTGCACATAGTCCAGGCTTAACTCCCATGACCCACAGGCCAGGTCTAGACTAACCCTGCACCACAGAGGCTCCACGATGGAGACCAAGCTGCAAGGTGAGGGACAAAAAGCACACCAGTCCCCCACCACCATCAGGACTACCAACACCCTCCACAGTCACCTGCCTCCTAACTGGCTGGCTGCTGTATAGCTCCAGTGCTCCAACCCAGAAGGTAGTATGTTCTTGTGATACAACATAGTTACACTTGATCTCTCACCTAAAGTGTTTGTACAGGCAGAGGGTATTTTACCTTCATGCATTCTATACTTTATACCTACCTGAGCCCGATCTCAATCCAGCCATGTTCATGTAAACAGAACAGAGAGGAGGGAGCGGGGTGGTGGGGGGGGAGGGATGGGGTGGTACACAGTCGGTGTGTATTATAGTTAGAGCCAGCTCAGGAAGTGGCTTGATAAGAAGCAGCTTGTTTTGGTGCTACACCAAGAAGAGGAGGAGCCAGGAGCATCGGCCGGGAACCTGAGAAGAGGAGGATGGGGGCTGCTCTGTGTAAAACCATTGCACAGAGCAAGTAAGTATAAAACGTTTGTTATTTTAAAAAAAGAAGTAAAAATCAAGGTTTACAGTCACTTTAAACACTTCTTTCACAGTACACAACACAGATGAAAGGTATTCATGAAAGGATGGAAGGTATTGACAAGTCTTATATGCTTTATCAAATATACAATTCTTCTTCCACAACTGGCACAGAGGTAGAATATTATACATTGGATGTGTATTTGGATGTGCTGTTACTTGAAACTCTCTATACAGAATAGGTGCTGTCCATACCTTAAAGTGTTACTAAACCCAGGACCCTGCATTCACAATATCTGGTCTCCCACAGTACACACAACATGGAATGCAATTATTTTAGTAAATATAAACTGCTAAATACTTTTTCTCATCAGCAGTTAGAGCAGTCTTGTGACTTCTATCAGTGTCCAGCAGAACACTGGTTAAAGCTTGTAGGAGGAGTTTTCATTATCTCCTATGAGGCTGCATAATCCCTGGCTCTCTGTCTGGAAAGCACTGATTGGCCCTTTGCTAATGACATGCACTCTCCCAAGAAAAAAAACTCTCTAGCAAAACACGCCAAACTGAGCATGTGCAGCTTGCCCCCAAGGCTCTGTACTATCAGCCGATGGTTGGGGACAGTAGAAGAAGGGGAGTTTTAGAGAAGAAAGGATCAAACATCCTTTTTACACAATGCAGAGGATTAACCCTTTAGGTTCCACAGCGAGTATAACAAACATGCTTTACTGCATATACACACTGATTTTACTGTTGTGGGTTTAGTAACACTTTAACTGGTAAAAGTCCACATGGTTTCTCTGTGGAACGGGTCCATTGAAGAGATGACAACACAAAACTAATGATTACTCACAAATCGAGTCCTCTCTAGTCAGCTCTCACTCTTGGACTCCCTAGAAGTTGATCCCCTATATATACTGTATATCCCCTCAAAGAAAGAGGATGCAACACATTTACAGGGAAAATATATTATACATTATCTGAACCCTAAAGCAACAGCCAGAAAATTTCTGCTTTTTCCATGACAGAAGATGGTAAAAATTATCTGCAATGGGACAGCAATACAAGATGATAGAGACAGGGGCGGACTGACCATTTGGAAACTCGGGCACTGCCCGAGGGCCTGTGGTCAGTAGGGGGCCCCATGAGATGTCCCTGGTACCTTTTTCATAGGCTTTTTTGAGTTTGGGCAAGGACACAGGGGTCCCATGATCCCCTATTTCCCGGGGGCCCCATGAGTTGTCAGTCCGCCCCTGGATAGAGGTTCTATCCCTTCCCCATTCTATCTAAAACTACATTGTTTGGCTGCAGCTCTGCTTTAAGTATTATGGTGATTACTTTCAGTAATTTAATTTCATGGCATTGTACAGAAAACTCCGCACATGTTTCTGCTGTATGACAGTGTTTCTGATAAGCAAGTACATCCTTTGAGGCAACGGACATCACTTTTAATTTCCATCCATTTACATAAACCTGTTCTAAGTATTTCATTTGTTTTCCGGTGCCCTGCCATCAGGCAGCCCTAAAATAAATAAATATATAATTTAACATATTATATTCAGCAGAGGAATCAAGCACATGCACAAACAACTAAGTAATTTTGGGAGATGATTAGCACTGGTTCCCAGGCTCTCTTCAAGTGTTCAATAATTTACATTTTCTCTCTTGTGGTATTGTCATGCCATTCAGTTGCCATGACAGATAATGAAATATAATGTACGGCCAAAAAACAAATGCCCAGAGACTCCAGCACAAGCTGATACTGCTGTTAATAGGAGCCAGCCAGAAAGATCTAGGTGAATTTATCCAATTACGCTTGACAGACAGCAGACAGGAAAATAACTAGATGTGTGCGAAGAGGCATTCTGGGATACTTAGACTATATACCTGGAGTGATTAATCCGCACTGACGGGAGAAGCTAATGATGGAAGTTAGATTATACATTGTTGAAAAAAAAAGTTCTTAAATAGTAACTTTAGTCCAATAGTAAGGAGAAAATTATTTTGGTTTTGGTCAATATTATTATTTTTTTAAGTTTATACATTTATAAACTGAAATTTTATATAACTATTTTTATTATTTATATAAATCCTTATTCTGTGTTTTTTTTTTGTGTTTCTGCTTTTTCATACTAGGCAGTCTAATAAGAAAGTCCAGTACTAGCTCCGCACCTGTTCATTGCAGAGAGAACTATTCACAAACAACCAGGACATGGCTAGATTTCTCTGAGAGACACAGAAGCAGTCTGGAAATTTCCTATATAAATATGAATGTGTTCCCAACAGGTAGCAACATGTGTAGGTGTTTCTATTCTGCTCCTGTCAGCCTTACCAACGATGGTCTATGGACTATGCTGATGCCCAGCCCTGCCTTCACTACTTCTACTATAAAAACATACCATTTAAACATTTGCTCCATCCTTTATTTTTTGTACTCTTACCCTTTAAATGTGTCCTGTCTTCTAGAAATTATTTTGGTAGTCCTCTGAGCTCAACTTTAACCCAAACTCTGAATTTCCACTTTATAGTACTTCAACTATCTGCACACAGGGAATGGCCTGGCCCACAGCTCAATGTAGTACAAAAAATTGGGAGTTTGGAGTTTGGGTTAGCAATGTGTTCAAAGGACAACCGAGCTCATCTCTACTGTCTTCCCATCAGCAGCTCACATTCCCAAAAGCCTTACTCTTACCTGTCCCCAATCCTCTGAGATCTCCTAATGGGAGCATCACAGCCTCTTCACCAAAAGTCATCGTAATCTGTTCTTCAAATCATGTGAACAAAATACTCCATTCATTCTTGGGTAAAGGTGGCTTTAATTGTCCCAACAATGTTAGGCTTTTTTATAGAAATTAATGGAGATTTATCTGCACAGTTAGGCAGAATTAACACTTGCGAATGCGCCCTGCCTGCAATTATATTCGAAAAACCCAGTAGGGCTTCCATCATTAGCTGTTAGGAGCAGTCCCTTTGAAAGCAATAGGAGGCTGTCAGCTCCCGAAGCTAATCGTGCACACTCACATGTAATCTCTCTTGCAGCGATTACATGCAAATGATTCACCCTGGATGTAGACTGTATCCAGAGACAGTTATTACATGAGTGCAGTTATTACATGCCGGAGTTTGCAGCCTCCTATTGCTTTCAGTCGGGCTACCTCTCACAGTGGGAACCCCTGCTGGGGTTCTCACATATAATCAGAATAATAGAAAAGAAGTAGCGCCCAATGTCCAAAAGGATGCACTTTTGATGGTAGATTAGGAAGTATTAATAGTAACGACAAGTACATCAACCCAATGTGTTTCCAGAGAAAAGACTCTCCCTTCTTCAGGGCTATTAAACAAATACCAAAAATATACAGAGAAACAAATATATGAGAAAGAGAAAAAACAAACAACAACAAAAAATGGTATGTATATAACAAAAATGTAGGGGGGGGCGTGTCCGGCCGGCTCCAAGGATGGCTGCTCCCTGAGAGCCCTCCATAGCACTCCAGCACATCCGCGGCTCCACACCGACCTAGGGTCCCATGACTTACCACAAACGGCTGGGGTACTCATCCCTCAACGTTCCGGAACCATGCCCCACAGAAGATAAGCTCCCGGACAGCAGCAGAAGCTCACTGACTTCTATGTGGCCCGGGAACACTGCATAATATATCAGGATAATCATCATGGTTACACTCCAGATCCCTGGCTTTCGGTCCTGCTCTACGAAGGTGACCCGGGTGAGTCCTCTCCCCCACATACCACAGCCCAACCAAATCTAGGCCCAGAATGGAAGAGCCCTCATCTGCAGATTTACAGGCCTCATCCATCCATCACATTCCAGCCTCACAGTCACAGTCTGACATTGAATCTTTCCCTGCTTCTGACCAGCCAGTTTCAGAGCTGACAATGAAGAATATGTTTCTCTCTTTAAGACAAACTCTCCACACTGATCTCTCAAATGTGCTAACTCCACTCTCTAATACAGTACGCGAACACGACCACCGAATTCGCCATATTGAAAACAAAATGAGCGAGAATTTCGCAGCCCACAATCACATGGTAGACGCTCACTCAGATCATGATGCAGAAATCCAACAACTTAATCTTAAAATAGCAGACCTAGAAAACCGATCCAGAAGGAACAACATCAAAATCCGAGGAATTCCAGAATCGGTTACCCCTGAGGCTTTAAACGCATACCTGCAACAATTGATAAAGCATCTCCTTTCCTCACTCACTGACATAGAAACAGTCATAGATAGAGCACACAGAATCCCCAAACCATCGTTTTTACATGCTTCAATTCCAAGAGATGTACTAGTGCACATACATTTTTACCACATCAAAGAAAAACTTATGACCGCGGCAAGAAATCTGTCAGCAGTCCTTGCATCCCACGCAGGGATCAAGCTTTATTTTGATTTATCCAAAGCAACATTAATGAATAGGAAAAAATTAACAACCATAACTAAGGCCCTGCTCAACCAAAACATACCGTACCAATGGGGATTCCCCACAAAACTCTCCATTAAACAACAAGGGAAGATCTTCTGAAGTCTAAAATCAGGTCTCGATCTTCTCAAACAATGGAATATCATACCAGCAGAAGACCACCCTCGCCCTCAAAACCAACCCCAAACCATGGACGGCGACTGGACCTAAACCACGAGTCCACATAACCAATACAGATAAAAAAAAAACACCCCACACATACAGTCATGGCCGAAATTGTTGGCACCCTTGATATTTTTCCTGAAAATCAAGTATTTCACACAAAAAAGGTATTGCATTAACACATGTTTTGCTATACACATGTTTATTCCCTTTGTATGTATTGGAACAAATATAAAACAGAGGCAGAAAAGCAAATATGACATAATGTCACACAAAACCCCAAAAATGGGCTGGACAAAAGTATTGGCACCCTTAACTTAATATTTGGTTGCACACCCTTTGGAAAACATAACTGAAATCAGTCGCTTCCTATAACCATCAATAAGCTTCTGACACCTCTCACCCGGAATTTTGGACCACTCTTCCTTTGCAAACAGCTCCAGGTCTCTCTTATTGGAAGGACACCTTTTCCCAACAGCAATTTTAAGATCTCTCCACAGGTGTTCAATGGGATTTAGATCTGGGCTCATTGCTGGCCACTTCAGAACTCTCCAGCGCTTCTTTGCCATCCATTTCTGAGTGCTTTTTGACGTATGTTTGGGGTCATTGTCCTGCTGGAAGACCCAGGATCTTGGACGCAAACCCAGCTTTCTGACACTGGGCCCTACAGTGCGACCCAAAATCCTTTGGTAATCCTCAGATTTCATGATGCCTTGCACACAGTCAAGGCACCCAGTGCCAGAGGCAGCAAAACAACCCCAAAACATCATTGAACCTCCACCATATTTTACCGTAGGTACTGTGTTTTGTTCTTTGTAGGCCTCATTCCGTTTTCGGTAAACAGTAGAATGATGTGCTTTACCGAAAAGCTCTATCTTGGTCTCATCTGTCCACAAGACGTTTTCCCAGAAGGCTTTTGGCTTACTCAAGTACATTTTGGCAAACTGTAGTCTTGCTTTTTTATGTCTCTGTGTCAGCAGTGGGGTCCTCCTGGGTCTCCTGCCATAGCGTTTCATTTCATTTAAATGTCGACGGATAGTTCGCGCTGACACTGATGCTCCCTGAGCCTGCAGGACAGCTTGAATGTCTTTGGAACATGTTTGGGGCTGCTTATCCACCATCCGGACTATTCTGCGTTGCAATCTTTCATCAATTTTCCTCATCCGTCCACGACCAGGGAGATTAGCTACAGTGCCATGGGTTGCAAACTTCTTGATAATGTTGCGCACTGTGGACAAAGGCAAATCTAGTTCTCTGGAGATGGACTTGTAACCTTGAGATTGTTGATATTTTGCCACAATTTTGGTTCTCAGGTCCTCAGACAGTTCTCGTCTCCTCTTTCTGTTGTCCATGCTTAGTGTGGCACAGACAGACACACAATGCAAAGGTTAAGTGAACGTCTCTCCTTTTTATCTGCTTTCAGGTGTGATTTCTATATTGCCCACACCTGTTACTTGCCCCAGGTGAGTTTACAGGAGCATCACATGCTTGTAACATTCTTATTTATCCGCAGTTGTGAAAGGGTGCCAATACTTTTGTCCAGCCCATTTTTGGAGGTTTGTGTGACATTATGTCGAATTTGCTTTCTTTCCTCCCTTTTTTTGTTTTGTCCCAATACACACAAAGGGAATAAACATGTGTATAGCAAAACATGTGTTAATGCAATACGTTTCGTGAGAAATACATGATTTCCTGGAGAAATATCAAGGGTGCCAACAATTTCGGCCATGACTGTATCTCCAGCTGGAGTGCTCCGGCTCAATACCAAGACTTCCTTGACCTAAATATATGTCTCACCATGGCCTAAAACCATTACCATGGTTATTCAAATACCCCCGATTGTTTGTAGCTTCTTAGTCTACTTATTGCTCTTGTATTATTCACAAGATTTTTTTATATTTGTTATGTTTCTGTTTACCTGGTTTCATATACCAGTCCCTCCTGCTCTATATCTCGCCCAGAAGAATATGGCATCACCCATTACATCGCCATTTTATGCAAATCCTCCTCCACTCCACCAGATACTCCTCATACTCACTACCAGTACAGTTGACAACCTCACCCCAGACCTCACCGTTCACCATTATTAAGGGAATCTCTACGATCCTACTTCTCAAAAACATCCAACCTCCATTAATCAGTAAAATCACCCACCTCCATGACATTTAAAATCGCCTCTCTCAACGTTCGAGGCCTCAACTCTCCCTATAAAAGATCCGCCTTACTCAAAGAAGCCCATTCACTCCAAGTGGGCATCATATTTGTCCAGGAAACCCACGTTCCACATGAAACACTTCCCGCATATATTTTTTGGATCAAACTCAAAAAAGAAAAATAGAATCCTAACAGCCATAAAAGACACCTTGAAATTCCACCTAATCTCTGCAATAGCAGATAAACAAGGTTGCTATCATATCTTACTATGTAATATAGAGGACATTGCGTATACCATAGTTAACGTCTATGCCCCAAACACCAACCAAATTCAATTTATATGGAACTTACTTGCCCTAATTGCCAAACACAAAATAGGATGCTTGCTCATAGGAGGAGACCTCAACACGATCGGAAATGTACTCCTGGACTCTTTGTCCAAAAAGAGACCTCCCAAACAATGCTTAAATCACTTGCTTCACTCTTATGACCTGTATGATATCTGGAGATGTCAGCATGGTTCTAAATGAGACTACTCATACTACTTCCCATCTCAACTCTCATACTCTAGAATAGACTTCTTTCTTACAGATAAATGGACCCTACAACATATTACAGACTCACAAATTGGTCTAATCACCATGTCTGACCACGCTCCAATTAGCATCAATATCGGAAACTCTGATAAACTCTCCCTCTCTTGCATCTGGAGATTAAATTCAGAAATAATGAAAGACCCCTCACACCGCAAAACCATTCTGGAGGCCCGCAACTTCTTCTTTGAATTGAATGATCTACCAGAGATGTCAATAACCACGTTATGGTCCACTTATAAAGCCTACATGAGAGGAGTTCTCATAAAATTAAGATCACAGATCACCAGACAAAGGAAAAGACAAATTGAACAGCTCTTAACCTCTATCAAATCCATTAGAGAACCAAAACAAACAGAATCCTACCCCACAAGAATCCGCCTCCCTACTAATGGACCGAAACAAACTATGCTCACAACTTCTATACAAATATGACCTCAATCTCCGCAAGTTGAAAGCCAACTATTACTCTGTGGGAAACAAAGCAGGATACTCTCTAGCCAGATCAGTAAAACAGCAGAGACTCAAAACCAAAATAAATGCAGTATTTCATTCTGTCTCAAAATTCTAGCCACAAACCCACAAGGCATAGCAAATGCCTTTGCTGAATTCTACCAATCTCTGTATAACCTCAAAAATGACAAAGAAACACCCCAAACATCAACTACCATTATTCAAAATTTCCTCAGCTCAATCAATCTTCCCTCCCTATCCCCAGATCAAATCCATTCCATATCTGAACCATTCTCCTCTACAGAAATTGAAAAAAACAATCAAACTCCTCCCACTAAATAAATCCCCTGGGGGAGACAGATATACCAACAAATACTATAAATATTTTGCCCCTAACCTTTCCCCGTACTTATCTAAACTCTTTAACTCTACCGCATCCTCAGGCTCCCTTCCTAAAGAAATACTGCAATCTATCATTACAATGATACCCAAACCAGGCCCATATCCCTCATAAATACTGACGTTAAATTATTTGTTAAATTAATTGCTCGAAGATTACTACAATTTCTCCCTACTCTTATCCATCCTGACCAAGTTGGATTTATCCTGGGACGACAAGCACCAGACGCCACTAGAAGAATCCTCTCACTAATACATCACTTAGAAATAACTAAATCACCCTCCTTACTACTCTCCCTTGACACAGAATAAGCGTTCGACCATATACACTGGGGCTTTATGCAAGCGGTACTCCAAAAATTTTAAATTACTGGATGGTTTCAAACAGCCATCATGTCACCATCTGCTAGGGTCCTCTCAGATGAAGTGCTTTCTACAACATTTGACATCACCAATGGAACAAGACAAGGGTGCCCTTTATCCCCTAAAATATTCACCCTGCTTATAGAACCCCTTGCTTCCAAACTAAGAGAAGAACCACTATTCTCAGGAATCAAACATCATGACCTTAACCAAATAATTAGCTTATTTGCGGATGATATTATCCTAATGATCACTAATCCGTCCTAGTTACTCCCAGCAATAAGAGTCATACTCAACCTATACACTGAGGACTCTTACTACAAATTAAACGAAAACAAGTCAGTGATTTTAAACCTACATACGCCATCAGACATTTCTCAATGCCTAGATACAAAATTCCCATATATATGGTCTACCTCGTCAATCCTGTACCTAGGGATTAATTTAACCCCTCTAACTAACCAACACTTTGCAATTAACCACAAAAAGTTTCTTTCCACATAACTGGAAGAACTCAAATCTCTCCGCACCTTTGGCCTATCAAAATTAGGTAAGATCGCAGCCCTAAAAACGTTTATTCTACCCAAAATACTTTACAAATTTAGGATCTTACCGATCTCGGTATCTAACACATTTTTCCACAACGTACAGAAACATTTTACCCAGTTTATCTGGGATTACAAACGTCCCAGGTGTGCTAGTAATCTATTGATCCATCCAGAGGAGGTGCAGGCCTTCTTCACCTACAGTCATACTATACAGCCTCTCTTCTAGACCAGATAAATTTCTGGTGGCACTCTACAAAAGAAAAAATATGGTCCATCATAGAAACCCTAAAGCTCTGACCACTCACCCCACAAAATGTCCTAGCTCTATACTCCATTAAAGGTCCACACCCACCATTTAATCACCCCTGCATCAAGGCCTCCTTTGAGGCATGAAATAACATACTCTCACTCCCTTTCCCAGAAAATAGATCAACTCCAACCCCTACTCAATATCAGACTTTTACCTACACAACAAACGAATCCCATTCCAAGACCTCCAATGCAAATTTTCCCTCCCATCCTCAGAATATTTCACCTACACTAGAATTACTCATTGTCTCCAAACTAAAAAGGTCCCGATCAAAACTACCCTCCCGATCCCTATCTTCCAATACCTCAACTACACCAAATACCCAGGTAGAGGTATTTCCACATTCTACTCCCTAATAATTTCATCTAAATTCAACCTATGAGCATCATCACTAAGGAACTGGGAACTACAATTCTCCCAAACCTTCTCTGATCAAAAATGACAAAAGGCCTTCACCTTCACTTACAAAGCCTCACACTGCACTACACACTGGGAAGCCTATCTAAAACTCCTACACCATTGGTACGTAACACCCTTTAGACTAGCAAAAATCGATCCCTCCTCATCTCTGTATTGCTGGCAACAATGTGGAGAAATAGGCTCCCTAATGCACATCTTATGGTCATGCAAATCGGTAAGATCCTTCTGGAATAAAATCTTCACCATAATATCTGAAATAACTGGGAATATAATACACCCAGACCCTAATATAGCACTTCTCCATATTGACCTAGAAAACGTCTCCCCTACCTCTCATACCATAATTATTCATCTCCTCCAAGCAGCCAAAAATAACATTACTAAACTATGGAGAACTTACATCATCCCTAACCACAGCAATTGGAGACCTAAACTTCCAATGTGAAATGGAAAAGAGATTTGCTTTAAACAGTCTCTCTTATACTAAATTCTCTCATTCATGGTCTAAATGGTGACACAACAAGAGATGTACAGTTAAAATATGATAACCCACCCATTACGGAGTTTATATTATGTTCTGGACTGGTATATTGCTGTTCCGTTATACCCTACTCCCCTGACCCTCCCCATCATCCCTTTCCCTTATCTCAAGTTCCGCAGTATATGGATATCTGAACAGATAAAACTTATAATATCTCCAACACATAGGTGTTTGTAATGATGACATTTAGAAATGTTAACTGAAACGTGTATGTTTATACATTGTTTATCTCTTCCCCTATTACCCAATCCTCCCTTTGTAACCTTCCCTGTTTGAAAATGAATAAAAAATATTTGAACATAAAAAAAAACTGTACTATACTGTATATATATATATATATATATATATATTACAAAATAAGAACATTGTGTTGATTATGTAGAGGCAAAAATACCAAGGTAAAATATGCCTTAAAATTAGCTAAATGGTTAACACTTCCGCCTGGCAGTACTAGGGTCATTGGTTGAATCCCAACCACGGCACCACCTGCCTAGATTTTGCATGTTCTCCCTGTCCCTGCGAGCGTTTCCTCCGGGTACTCCGGTTTCCTCACACACTCCAAAGACATGCTGGTAGGTTAATTGGATCCTGTCTAAATTGTCTCTAGTATGTGTATGCATGAATGTAAGTTAGGGACCTTAGATTGTAAGCTCCTTGAGGGTTAGGGACTGATGTGACTATACAATATATATGTAAAGCACTGCGTAAATTGACTGTGCTATATAAGTACCTATAATAAATAAAAATACATTTATGGATGGCTTTAGACATTCAATACAGCAAAAAGCAAAGTGTTTTCAGCCTCACAGGAAGTTAGTACAATCCTACATTTCTGGCAGATCAGTGGATATTTTCTATACTTGTGAAATGTGCTTATATTGTAGAGATGCACTGAATATATTTTTCTCTATTTTCCCTAGACATACACTTTAAGCTTTTTTACCATGAGATATGAGGGAGCCTGGTTTAAATCATGCTCCAGGGCCCTGTGGCGTTTAGTTACACATCTGTGCTTATCCTTGTTCTACTTTTATTGCTGCCATACATGTATGCTGTTGAAACATTCTACTTTTCTTTTATAAGTTTGTTTTGAATTTTTATTGTCACAGCTCATTGTATACATATTGTTCTATATCCCTTAGCTGAGCATGTTGGCACTTTGTGAATAAGGCATATTGACAATAATTCCTCCCCGGAGAAAGACTGCTGTCAAAATTAATTCATAAATTCTGCTGCCTCGCACATTCTGAATTTTCTACAGCTCTATATAGCAGCCCCTCTGTGCACATACCATGTGTTACTGTTGCTATTAAATTGTAGCTGAGAGTTACTTTGTAAAGCCATTGGAAGCAGCAATAATAACAGTGACCATAAAGAATGCATGCCACAGGACCCAGAGCGAAATAGGCAACTAATGTGATTTTTTAGTACACAAATGGAGGGTGGTGTAAATTGTACTAAGTGTCACATACTTGATGAAATGGACATTTAGTCCATAATGTCATTGCTGCATATTATACCCAATGTAGATTAAGGGGAATGTGTATTTTCTATGAACACATTTTTTACTATAATGCTAGTTTTTATTGGAAATAATTTTAGAGTGCCTTTCACATGCTTGTTCTTTTAGATTTTTTGCTATTGTATTAAATAATAAAATAGCATATTCGTCACTAGAGGTAGCTCTCAACGGCTCAATGTAATCATTTAGCCTTCTTGCTCAAAAAGACACATTGGCATAGTGCCACAGCTTGTCATGGGCTTGTAAATAAGTAAAAAATATGTTAAAGTCTGCAGTTCCAATAGCTCAAATTACAAAAACACTCAACCTTTCTCTAAATGAAGACTTAATACCTAACCGGATCTCTCTAAAATTATGCCTCTTCTAACAAACAACACAGCATTAGTTTTTAAAGTGTAAGAATGGCCATGATATGGACAATTAAATACTTATATGTTCTTTATAAACAGTAAGTGAGCTTCACATCAAGCCACCACTGGCCACTGTAGCTAAAAGCACTGTGGAACAATTCATCATAAAGTTTTATAATAGAAGAAAGAAAGCCTTTGCCTATACTAGGCTGACTCACACTTTTGCAAACATTATTGCAAAGTTTGTAGCTTATGCAATTTATTAGTTCATGTAATCTCTTGCAAACCACTAGTGTTAGTTTAGGTTCTCTATGCAAACTCCATCTGAATTGCAGAAAGGTACATTTCTCAAAAACTTTATCTATGATTATTTGTTCTATTATAACATATTCACAAGATGTTTCCTAGACATTATGAACAGACATTTTTCCCTAACTCTTGTGCAACATGTTTAAAAACATATTTTTTTTCACATGGGAGGTGCATTAAAAACAGGCAGCTGAGTTGAAGTTTTAACCCCCCCCCCCCCCCCGACTGCCCACCTAAAGTGTAAAATACACCCAGAGGAGGGTGTTCATGCAAATCTTGATGCTTGTTGTCATGCTCTACATCACATTCATGGCATATTTAACACAACATGCTGAGTTGACAGGAGACACTGCTTGTCATTCTTACCCATTCAAGTCAAGGGGTCTGCATCACAACTGCATGCCAATCAGGTTGTGGTGTATTGGGCCCTTTAAAAAAAACTGGCATTCAGGAGGTGGCAGGATTTGAAAAGCCATCCATTATGTATCATTTTTCAAAGCATAGGCAAGTGTGAACCTAGCCTTTCAAAAAGTATTCAGTCTGTTTATAACTGCTTCAAAATCTGATTCTTCTCCAGTTCTTTCCATGGTTTTAAAAATATATAGAGCCTAAAGTCCACAGGATACACTAGAAGAGCTCTCTTTATTCCTTGTCTTCCCTTGTCACAGACTGGTGGCCTCACCAAAAACATTCCCATTCCAAATGCAGGGAAATTTGTCATCTTTGTTGCCAATATGTACAGTAGTGTATGATCCATGTTTAACTATAGACATCAGGTCTCTTGCTTTACTCTAAAGCCAGATTCTAACTGAGTCCATACAAACTGTAATGGCCAATGCAAATGAGCCAATAAATAAATAAACAGTAACTAAAATAAATAGTAACAACAGAACTATGATATGTGACGTCATCACGCAACCAGCAGTGTCCCCTGAAGTATGATTAGGTGGTTCTCTGGTACGTTGTGCAGTGCTGTGATGCCTATATTTTATGTGAATGCAATATATTTTTACACTATGTGGATCACAGACTTGAGGATTCATTTAATGGTGGTGTCCTGCTGGCTGTTTCCTGATTATAGTTCAAGTCCTGCCTATTTATGACTGCAATTATGACATCATGGCCAATATGACTTCTCTATAATTTGATATATATATGGTATTTGATATGATTTATCATGCTGTACCTTCTCTATTCTACAGTGCCTCATTAAATACTGTGATACCCTACTGTACAATCATCATTCTGTATATATTCCCTATTGTGAAATAGATGATTCCATATGCCATGATGTTTATTCCCTTTTCTATAAAGGTTAATTCCATATACCATGCTGCACTGCGTCATTAAGTGTACTTTTAAACAAAGTACACTTATCCTATTTCTCTAGACCCTTGGCTGAATAAAACCCACCCTCACTCTTCACAGATCTGTACTTAACTCATTATCATTACCATCCTCTTCAGTCTATAATCACCTGCAATGGTAATTAGGGACTTGTACACTGGGCTTTTTTCTGTAGGGGTATCATTTTTGCTATATGGTCCCATGATTTCTAGTTACATCCTTTCCAGCACTCCTAAAATCTGCAGAACAGTTAGCAACCAAGTAAATATAGACTTTCCTTCACTAGATCTGATCCATAATACATTAGATACAAGCAATGTGAATGGAACAGCCCAGCTGGACTGCTATAAACTAGAAAGTATAAAAATGATATACATTGAATTCTGCTGGTGTCTGTCACTTCTTTCATTTTTAAAATCTTCGCATAGTCTGACTAGGCATAAACTAAAATGATTTACGGCATGCATGGTATGAAAGGTACTGGATTAACAAGACTGTATTGCTTGATTCTAGCACCAGCAAAAATAAGTGAATGGAGCTGCCTACTGTATTTGTTTTACTCATTGCTTGAATATTATATATATACTGTATATGTTCATCACTATCGGCAAGATAGGTACAGTATATTCCCACCAAGTGTGTGGTCATACACAGTAATTGCCATTGCAGATGACTAAACACTAACAGGGCTTTTATGGCAACATTTCAATTTACAAATACATTTTAATTTTTTATTTTAATATAAATAGTACTGTTGAAGACAAGAAAACATCTATCTATCTATCTATCTATCATATATATATATATATATATATATATATATATATATATATATATACAGTCAGGTCCATAATATTGGGACATTGACACAATTCTAACATTTTTGGCTCTATACACCACCACAATGGATTTGAAATGAAATGAACAAGATGTGCTTTAACTGCAGACTGCCAGCTTTAATTTGAGGGTATTTACATTCAAATCAGGTGAACGGTGTAGGAATTACAACAGTCTGCATATGTGCCTCCCACTTGTTAAGGGACCAAAAGTAATGTGACAATTGGCTTCTAAGCTGCTCCATGGCCAGGTGTATGTTATTCCCTCATTATCCCAATTACAATGAGCAGATAAAAGGTCCAGAGTTCATTTCAAGTGTGCTATTTGCATTTGGAATCTGTTGCTGTCAACTCTCAAGATGAGATCCAAAGAGCTGTCACTATCAGTGAAGCAAGCCATCATTAGGCTGAAAAAACAAAACAAACCCATCAGAGAGATAGCAAAAACATTAACGTGGCCAAAACAACTGTTTGGAACATTCTTAAAAAGAAGGAACGCACCGGTGAGCTCAGCAACACCAAAAGACCCGGAAGACCACGGAAAACAACTGTGGTGGATGACCGAAGAATTCTTTCCCTGGTGAAGAAAACACCCTTCACAACAGTTGGCCAGATCAAGAACACTCTCCAGGAGGTAGGTGTATGTGTGTCAAAGTCAACAATCAAGAGAAGACTTCACCAGAGTGAATACAGAGGGTTCACCACAAGATGTAAATCATTAGTGAGCCTCAAAAACAGGAAGGCCAGATTAGAGTTTGTCAAACGACATCTAAGAAAGCCTTCACAGTTCTGGAACAACATCCTATGGACAGATGAGACCAAGATCAACTTGTACCAGAGTGATGGGAAGAGAAGAGTGTGGAGAAGGAAAGGAACTGCTCATGATCCTAAGCATACCACCTCATCAGTGAAGCATGGTGGTGGTAGTGTCATGGTGTGGGTATGTATGGCTGCCAATGGAACTGGTTCTCTTGTATTTATTGATGATGTGACTGCTGACAAAAGCAACCGGATGAATTCTGAAGTGTTTCGGCAATATTATCTGCTCATATTCAGCCAAATGCTTCATAACTCATTGGACGCCGCTTCACAGTGCAGATAGACAATGACCCAAAGCATACTGCAAAAGCAACCAAAGAGTTTTTTAAGGGAAAGAAGTGGAATGTTATGCAATGGCCAAGTCAATCACCTGACCTGAATCCGATTGAGCATGCATTTCACTTGCTGAAGACAAAACTGAAGGGAAAATGCCCCAAGAACAAGCAGGAACTGAAGACAGTTGCAGTAGAGGCCTGGCAGAGCATCACCAGGGATGAAACCCAGCGTCTGGTGATGTCTATGCCTTCCAGACTTCAGGCTGTAATTGACTGCAAAGGATTTGCAACCAAGTATTAAAAAGTGAAAGTTTGATTTATGATTATTATTTTGTCCCATTACTTTTGATCCCTTAACAAGTGGGAGGCACATATGCAAACTGTTGTAATTCCTACACCGTTCACCTGATTTGGATGTAAATACCCTCAAATTAAAGCTGACAGTCTGCAGTTAAAGCACATCTTGTTCTTTTCATTTCAAATCCATTGTGGTGGTGTATAGAGCCAAAAATGTTAGAATTGTGTCGATGTCCCAATATTTATGGACCTGACTGTATATATATATATATATATATATATATATATATATATATATATATATATATAAATATAGTTGTGCTCAAAAGTTTGCAGAAATTGTGAAATGTTGGCATTGATATTGAAAATATGACTGATTGTGCCAATAAACTGTCTTTTATTTAAAGCGATTCTAAAGGCTTTTTTTTTTGTAAGAAAAAAAAATAACAAACATGTCTATACTTACCTGCTCTCTGCAGTGGTTTTGCACAGAGCAGATCCTCTTCTTTTCGGGGCTCCCGCTGGTGCTCCTAGCCCCTCCCTCCTGCCGGGTGCCTCCACAGCAAGCAGCTCCGTGTGTCCATTCACACATGGAACAGTGGCTTTGTCTCACCCCCTCTCTCTTCTCATTGGCTCACTGGCTGTGATTTACAGCAGTGGGAGCCAATGGCTTCCGCTTCTGTCTCAGCCAATGAGGAGAGGGAGTCAAGGACTAGCCGAGACTCCAGTGCACATTGCTGGATCGAGAGGGGGCTTAGTTGAGTATTGGGGTGGGGGCTAGAAGGGATGCTGCACACAAAAGGTTATTTACTTTTATGCATAGAATTCATGAAGGTAAATAACCTTGATCCTTTACAACCACTTTAGGGATAGTGATCATACGAATCTATTTATTATCACATAGTTGTTTTGCTCCTTTTTAATCATATTTGATAACAGAAATCCAAATGTCCCTGATCAAAAGTTTACATACCCTGGAATGTTTGGCCTTGGTAAAGACACAAAAGGTGACACACAGGGTAAAATGGCAAATGAAGGTTAATTTTACACTTCTGAGGCTTTTTAAATAGCAATTAATGTATATGTACAGTATAAAAAGTCAATGAATTTATTAGCTCTCACGTGGATTTTTTGGCTTTTTTGTAGTATTGGCACAGTAAACACTTCTTTCTGCAACTTGACCATGCAGCTAATTTGTGTTCAAGTATGGTCATATTGTGCTCCTTGAAACAACCACACTGTATTCTTACAGAGTAGCCTGTATTTCCTAAGGTTACCTGTGGGTTTTTCTTTGTATCACGAACCATTCTTTTGGCAGTTTTGGCTGCAATCTTTCTTAGTCTACCTGAGCTTAGCTTGGTATCAAGAGATCCCCAATTTTTCCACTCCTTTATAAGTGATTGAACAGTACTGACTGACATATTCAAGGATTTGGATATCTTTTTATATCCTTTTCCATTTTTATAAAGTTCCATAACCTTGCTACACAGGCCTTTTGACAGTTCTTTATTGCTCCCCATGGCTCAGTATCTAGCCTGCTCAGTGCACCCATGTGAGACATAACAAACTCATTGACTATTTATACATAGGCACTAATTGCAATTTAAAAAAGCCACAGATGTGGAAAATTAACCCTTAATTGTCAGTTTAACCTGTATGTGTCACCTTGTATGTCTCTACCAAGGCCAAACATTCCAGGGTGTGTAAACTTTTGATCAAGGCCATTTGAGTGATTTTTGTAATCATTATGATTTAAAAAGGAGCCAAACAACTATGTGATAATAAATGGCTTCATATGATCATCATCCTTCAATAAAAGACAGTTTTTGGCATGATCAGTCATATATTCAATATCAGTGCCAAAATTGCATGATTTCTGCCAGGTTATACAAACTTTTGAGCACAACTGTGTATATATATATATTTATAGTAATAAACATAGTGTCAGAACTATGACTTTCTTTCAATGCATTATGGAAATATACTGTAGTTGTCTGTGCAACTCAGCCTATTCAAATATATAAAGTTCCGGCATACTGTATAATGTACCTGAGCATGTCATGTGGCACAGTAAAGTTACTCTGTCACTGTTTAAAATGGTGTAGCAGTGCCCTTGTAGGAGCCTACAGTATTAAAAGCCCCTTGGGTCTTTTTCCGTAGTTGCCCCACAGCCAGGCACAGAATCACAGTCACTTCTTTCATCTGAGCACCTTGAAAACACTTTCCATGCATTTTTCATGATGTAAAAAGGTTCTGGACAGCATCAGGAACTGGAAGAGTTAAAAAAAATTTGCAAACGCTTATAATCGCGATTTGTCGCATTTAGCCGCGTTTAGCCGCATTTTGCATTTGAAACGCTGATAGAATCGACGTCTGAACGCAAGTTTGTTGCTTTCAAAAAAATGACTGTAAACTCAACTGCTTGTTGTAAATGACTGTAAATGAAGATGTGTACATGGACACATAGGAAAACATTAAGGTGCGTTCAGGGGCTGCTGAAAAAAAAACGCTGAACAGCTCCTAAATTTGAGTTTACCAGCTGCAGTGTACATGAGCCCTAAGCCATGGCCTTGCACAAGTAAATGATGAACTGAGCTTTGTACAAGAAACGTGAGGATATTGATCTTTCTGAGCAAAGTCCTTTCACTAAGAATTAAATAGACTGAGCTCTTCAGGACAGCAGACACAATGTCCCTTTTTCCTCCTTCCGATATCTTCAAGACACTTTCTCCCAGTGATACCAAAGTAGATCCTCAGACAAAAAAGCCTCTCAATCAGCGTCTGCAACTTTCAGCAAAGTAGGCCTGCCCAGCTAACCCAGCTAGGACCTCGGCGAACAACAGATATGTGGCAAGCTTGCCTAGAGGGCAAACAGACCCCCCCCCCCCCCGGCTGTGCTCTCCTCCTCAGGGAAAAGAAGCTCTGTTTCAGATATCAGATTATTTACTCACCTTCCCAGCGACCATCTGTTCAGCCTCCCACAGGGATTGGCTAAAACAGTACATATTAATGCTTCCCATTTGCATTGCTCCACACCTATGCCCCAGAACAGTCCAGAAAGTTCTGGAGTACAGAGTGGAGCAGCCAATCCTGTATCCTGTGAAATACAGAATAGACCTAAGTAATCACACACCCACACTGATTACAGTGAGCCCAGAACTAAATTTACCTAACCTAGCACCTACTGTATCTAGGAGGGTGCTACAACAGATTAAAAGAAGAGCTTCCAAAAATAAGCTGCACATGTCACCAAGAGAAAAGTTGCTGTAGACTGATCATTAGCTGACACTTCTGGAAGTTGCAGATACTGACTTTCCCCAATATACATTGTGGCTTCACCCACCAGCCCCTACATGACTACAGAACATATAGAACATACACAGACAAACACTGAATACTCTTCAGCAAGCCACTTTTTTGAACACTGTGGTGTAGACAGCAGGAAGCTCTTCTTTTAATTTTTTTCAATAGACACAGAGTCTTTTAAAATCAAAATATGAACAGAAAAATGTATAACTGTATGTATGCAAAATGTGCAGTTTATATACTGTACAAGATATAACATAATCAAGAAAATTCCCTTTTTCTGAATTTCACAAGAATGGATGAGTGCACTTTATACACACAAATTACAAATTCAACAGCCAATACAATAAAACACGGAACACTTGCTGTGTCATATGAATAAGTATTTCATATATAACATAGCACTAATAGTAGAACGTCCTCTAAAATGTAAAGAAGAACTATCCTGCGTGGAGACAGAACTGGATCCTTGGGCTGGTAAGCATCTCTTTATTAAAAGTCAGTGGCTACAGTAATTGTACTGTACAGTGACTGTGAGTAATATTAAAAACTAAACAATTGCCAAAATTTGACAACAGTCATCTATTACAGGTCTTTACCTATAGCGGGGTTCTCCAAACTTTTCAGTACAAGGGCCACATCTTACAAATATTTGCAGAGTGTAAAAAAGATCAGTTTTAAGAAACGTTCCCCCCCTTACATTCAGAGGTAGCTATCAGAGATCCCTTTACATCCAAGTGTGCCCAGCAGAGTCCCTCCTTCATCCATGTGTGCCCAGTAAAACCCCTCCTTATATCCATGTGTCCACAGCAGAGTCCTCCTCCACCTTTCACAGGTACAGAGCAGCAGGGCAGAAGCCCAGAAACAGTGCAGCTCTGGGCAGAGGAAGTATGGTCTTCCTAAAAACATATCTTTGGTTGCTAGAATAACAGCGGTCTTATCAACCAACCAATGTGGAGTGGGGGGGGGGGGTGGAATCTGTGCTGGGGATGGATGGAAAGTTATGGCTGGCTGGTTAGCTGGCAGTGGATGCACTGGTGTCTGTACTGCAATACACAGACCTGTGCATTCAATAGCAAGCAACCAGGGTATTTTCCAGGGGACAGAGTGGTGGTGCGATGTTCAGCTCACAGCAATCTGGTTGGACTGATAGGGCTGCAGAGTACAAGCAGGGACCCACTGCAGGATGACTGTCAGGGTCTCTCCTCTCACGGCACCAACAAAAAGGCAGACAGGAGAACATGATAGACTGTGTGGGGTGGGGGGGTGGACTGCAATGCGTTTTTGAGGCCCAGCCTCCTTAAAAAAGGAGGCAGGGCCTCGGAAAAGCACTTCAGTCCACCCCCCCCACCCCCCCCAGCTTGTCACTTTCTTCTTTCTGCCTTCCTGTTAGTGCTGTGAATTAGAGGAGAGACGCCGAAGATCTATCATCTTGCAGTGGGTCCCCACTTGTGCCCTGAAGCCCTATCAGTCCATCCAGATTGCTGTAAGCTGTACATCGCACCACCACTCTGATACCTGGTACAGTCTACAGGTCTTTCAGATGTAAGTGAGAAATGGAATTAAAGTGTTGTTTTTAACCATACACTAATCATTTCCCTGCTCGGTTTCCTTTGTATGTTCGTGAGGGATTATCCAGATCCACTGGCTTGAAGCTGCCAGACAGAGTGTGTTTCTCTCATCCAGCTTTCCAGCCATCCATCCTCCTACTTTGTGAACTCTATGGATTATTCACTGTGGACTTGAATGCTGATTGTGCTTGTTTAATCACAGGTTGTACAGGGTATTTTCACAACCAGTTACTTTGGGCTGGATGAAATTTTGTAGCGGACCAGATGTGGCCACAGTTTGGAGACCTCTAACCTATTGTAAAAGCTTGACTTTAGCAACAAAGCACCTATGTATTACCATTAAAGTGGAGTTCCAGTAGCACTGTGAAAAAATAAAAGCTACAAAAACAGTAGTTGCTGACTTTTAAAAACAGCCACTCACCTGTCCCGCAGTGTCCTCCTCGCAGCCCGTTTCACCAGCCATCTGGTGTTCCAGGCGCCAGCATCTTCAGTGTCACAGCCGGGTGCCCACTGCTCATGCGCGAGTAGCGCTGCAGTTCATGAATAGCCACATAGTCTTCTGGGACCTGTCACATGTCCCAGAAGACTACAGAGAAGGAGGGTAGGAGGTCAGCATCTGAAGAAAGGGGTGGTCACGCTAGTTAAGGTGACAAGGGAGGTGTGCTGTGGGGTTTTATAGAATTAATGAACTTTTTCTTTTAAAAACCTAACCAGCGTAGTTTACAATTTCTTTGAATAAGAATGGTAAATGCCAGCAAAAGACTGGCCAGTGGAATGTAGATAAGCCAAATGTGCCAGGATTCACCAGCATTTCAAATTACACCAAATAGTATTTCATTTACAGAAATGGATGGAACCTTTCTGAAATTTTGCTAGAGGTATGGTATTTGGTCCACATACAAACAGAGTTTAATGTTGTTCCTCCAAAACACAAGCAGAATATTTGCCAGATGGACAAAGGTCTATTTAGCTTACCCTGCTTTTGAGGTTTCCTGGCCCTTTAATTGATTAAAAAAATAAATACTTGTTTATTTATTGCTGTGATTTGGCAGTAAGGAGACAGCAAACAGAGTGCTCACTTAGCACTCGGCAAGCATTGTTCTCTGTTTTCTGATTAAATCAGTAATTCTGTCCTTAAGGCTTAAACACTAACCTGTTAATTTATAAACAAGTACACGCACCTAATTTACAAATTAATAGAATATCATCTGCAAAAGCAATACCAGAGCTGAGGGAAAATAAGGATATGCTCCTGAGCATTTTTTTAATTTATCACAGGGAACTAGCTATCATTTTTCTACAATTTTATGTGAATAAATATTAATACATTGTCTGTAAGTGATGCAAATATTAAAGCAGACAGTGCAGTCTGAAGAAACTAAGTGCTATATTTAATCTCCCCCCAATTCCTAAATTGCTAGTTCTAACAAAAACAAAAGAAAAAATACCTTTGTCTAAGGAAGGGTGACATCACTCAGCATCAAAACAAGTAATGTATAAGGGACTTTAAATATGCACCCCAGGAATTATTAATTAACCATACAACAGTATTAACAACTAAAAAATGCACTTTTATTGTATACACAATAATAAAATCAAATGCACATATAATGTAAAAAGGATCCCCTTGTTGAGTACAATAAATATATACTTAAAAGCATGAAAATATCCCAATACAATATATCATATTCAGTATACACGTTTCTCGGTTATTCCGCTTCTTCAGGACTAAGGATGTGCTTTCACATATACTCTGCTAATAAACTATGATCCATCTACAAAAAGTAAGCAATAGAATTGCAAAAAGCATAATAAACAATGGAATAGCATTGTTGACTGAAACACAAATCAAAATCTAGACATGCATTATTGGTTTATTATATCAACTTCCATCACATCATAAAGGGAGAGAAAGCAGAGCAAGAGAGAAGAAAAGTAAATAAAATGAACATTCAACCAACCAAACTTTAATCTAAAAACAACACAGCTGCAAAAACCAAATCATCTAGTGGTCGGTCATATTCTCCCCCTGGCCTGTGAAGGGGGTGCACACAAAGTCAGAAAGGGGCATGAACAAACCTAGCATACATAAAGCAAAAATAAGCATATAAATGCCCATTTCCTGCTGTGGGCTTCCAATAGATACTCATAGAGATAATCCCACTGTCATCCTTGAAGATAATCAAGTCCAAAAAGAGTAATGAATAATAGTCAAAATTCATTGTAAACATCAAATTGAAATCATTTTTGCTCATGACCTCAACAAATGCAGATAATCCCTTGTCCCTGGGGCCCATTATTAAAATCAAAATGTCCTCTATGTACCTCCTCCAGATAGCAATATGGTTGAGGTACATCAACAGATGTTCAGAAGAGAAGATAAACTGCTCCCACCTGCCTGCCCCCCAGATACATGTTTGCATACGATGGGGCACATGCTGTCCCCATCACCATGCCCTGCACCTGGAGGCAGTGGGAGCCATCAAAACATTAACACGTTGTGTTAAGATAAAATGAAAAAGTTGTGATGCATGTATTCTACACTTCTCTGCTGCAAAAAGGACATAACCACATTAATTCCCCTGGAGTAGGGAATGCTGAAATAAAGGGCCTCAATGTCAATTGAATCCAAAATTGTTCCCTCATTCACAGGAAAATTGTCAAGGATCGCTAATAAGTGAACTGTATCCTTCAAATATAAAGGTAAACTCTCCGCATGGAGGAACAAAAAATGAATAAGCTTGCTCGCTTTGTACCCCCAAAAAAATTGGTCTACCCAAAGGTTCAATTACATTTTTAGGGTCTTTGGTAGAGCATAAAAGGAAAGGCTGACAGGGTGCTTAACCTTCAAAAAATGTCTAGTATCTTTACTAATTAATTGCTCCTCATATGCCTTATCGTTAATCTAAAAAAAAATTATGCTGAAAATTACAAAATGACAGAATGTGGTATCCTCTAGTTACAGGAAGAATTGTTGAAACTCTTTCACTTATCCCCACATATTGTTCCTGTGTCATAACAACAAAGTTACCTACACACACACGCTTGTTGGATGGTTTAATGACCAATTTTTTACATTTAAAAAGCAATTATAGGGCCTCTGATTTTCCTTTTCAACAGATTGGAGCTAGCACTGATGCATGAGATGGATTGCATATCCCTTGTTACCAACTTAGTAAAAGGTTCAACACATGTATTTGTCTGGGCTGGGAACTTCTTAGATTTATTCTTATATTCTCTAAAGAGGTACAAACACTTCCCATCCTTCCTCAACTGATGGGATCATCATATACTCTTCATATATCCAATTTTTCCAAAGCTAAAGGTCCACTTTCATTTTCTAATTGTGTCCAAACAAGGAAATTGATAGATGAGGGTGACATTATTCAAATCTCATGTGAAGGTGTCTCAACACAGTGCACCTTCTCCTGAAATGTAGGATTCTGAGATTCTTGCAAGAAGGCCAAGTTTTGCCCCTCTTGCCTAGGTGAACAGTCTGGAAGCTGAGGTCTAAAGTAAGGTATTTTTCCTTTTTTTTTTTTTGGCCATTTTTTCCCCCTAGCAATTTAGGATAGGGAATGCAACACTACAATAAAGAACGTAGTTGCTGCAGACTTATGGTATGATCCTAATGTGCTCCTAAATGAATTGCTACCGAACGTGGAGCTGCTAACACCCAATCATATATCATATGAATATTCTACAATATTAAATCAAACGGTGCAGCGCTAACCTGTAAATATACTATTATACAAAATTATAACAATATTATTACATACGTGACAATTAACCTGTGAGTATTAGAACGCGAACTTGATCCACTCAGGGATCTAGTGAAACCAAAAGGTGACTGAACATAATGGTTTAAAAGTCGAATCAAACAAGTCGGTTTGGATGCTCGAGGCCTGTCTGGAGCCTGAATTGAGCTGGTGTGGAATTTCTCCTTAGTAGAAGGTGACTGCAAACAGCGGGACAGACATTACTTTGCATGTATAGATCATGATCTCTTTTATGTCTTTACCTTAATCTCAATGTGAGTTGGCTGTATCACATTTATACATACTTGGAGGGGACTGTGCTGCCTTAAACACACATTATTGAAGGGGATATCACCGCTTTGGAAGGATATCATCCGCAGAGGGGATTCTTACCGTGGAGGATCCTTTTGTGATCCTACAAGTGTTTTGGCCCGTTTGGGTCACTGCAAGGAGGTGAGGGGGCAATTCAGCTGTTTAAGGATTATTTCCCATTGGCTGTTATGCACATCCACCATATCACCTGCATGTTTGAAAAGTTGTTGGACCACCTGGTGTTTATGCACCTTTGAACTTTTTTTATATATATGTGTATATTAAATTTTTTTATATTTTTTTTTCTGATACGATTTTTTATATTTTTTTATTTTGTATTATTTATATTTTGATTTTATTTTTTGTATTTATTTATATCATTATCCAAAATTGAGGGATGGTGATGTTTCCTATGATTATTTATAATTGTCACTAGAGATTTTTGATTGTTTAACACAGCACGTACCTCTATAGAGGAGATTTATCCCCTATTAGAGATTCACCTATTTATCACTTTGGTCTTTTATTTTTTGGCAAGTATCAGTCACTGTGATTGTGTTTTGTTTGAGCCATATTGGTCCCAAATTAAGGAATTTGTTACACATTATTTTTTTCACATTAATTCAGTCCCATTTGGACCTTTTGGTTCTAAAATATATTTCTTTTTAAGTCACTATGTTCAATCACTTTTTGGTTTTCACTTTAGATCCCAAAGTGGATCAGTTCAATTCGTATACTTTATCTCAGTCCCATTTGGACTTTTGATTCCACTTTTAAACCATTATGTTCAATCACCTTTTGGTTTCACTATAGATCCCTGAGTGGATCAAGTTCACATTCTAATACTTACAGGTTAATTGTCACATATGTAATAATATTGTTATAATTTTGTTTAATCGTTTATTTCCAGGTTAGTGCTGCACCCAGGGGCGGACTGACCATTTGGAAACTCGGGCACTGCCCGAGGGCCCGGGGTCAGTAGGGGGCCCCATGAGATGCCCCTGGTACCTTTTTCATAGGCTTTTTTGAGTTTGGCAAGGACACAGGGGCCCCATGATCCCCTATTGCCTGGGGGCCCCATGAGTTGTCAGTCCGCCCCTGGATGCACCATTTGATTTAAAGTTGCTGCAGACTGCTGCTTTAATAGGATGCCACTTTAGACCCAAGTAATTTAACAGCTCTGATTTTGGATGCAACAGATTACAGTTAGTGTTTGGGGCAACAAAAGTGCTGACTCACTGAGGACTGGTGATGGCCCGTGTATATGAGGTGCTAGTTTAAACATAAATGAAGGGATGCACATTATATATGGTGGGGTTGATGCCAAGTTGAATATGCATATACACGCACAGTGCATTACTATATATGCAGTTAGCAAAAGTGTGCCAGTATGGGAACATATAACGGAAAGGTATGCTGCCCTGTAGTCCCACCCTCATACTATCCACTTGGATGATTTCATTAATTGGTTTGTAAGGCAAATTTAGGGGGCTCGAAGTTGCTACTTGTCTGGGGCCCCATTAGATTTTAGTCTGCCTCTGACGAGGAGGCAAATGTTGGGTTAAATATATAAAAGTGCTAGTGCTTTATATTCTCTTGAGAATTAAAATTGGGATGTGATTGTTTACTATGGGCTCTTCTTTGCCGCATAATTCTTTCATCTTTCACAAATCAGCATTTAAATCACCTTAATAAAGAAATGTTTTCTTCTTTCCAACAATTATCAATCAGTTCCAACCTTTTGTTCTCCATCAGCGAGTACAGAACAGCTCTTATTTAAATGAGGTCTATAGTGGATATTTTCTTACCTAGATTTATAGTTTGGAGCATAATTAATTTTTATTCAATTGCTGATATTTTCCTAAAAGCGACCCTGTCACATAAACAGATAATTTCAATCAAGGCCATACCTGTGAAGAAGAGATAGAGAAAAACAGTGAGGTGAGCTCTGCTGATAGAACCCTGAGTGCTGCAGAGAACCATCGAGACTGTCATTCCTAGAAGTGTTGGCTTCCCAATGGACTGCAAGGAACCAGTTCTAGTGATTGGACTGCCATTCAATGGTAAAAATAGCAGGTGAAGGAAGTGTTTTGTTACGTTTTTGGAGTTATATTTGATATGTGTAAAGAGAGATCACATAAATACTTATAAATATAACATTTATTACATATAATGACAGATACAGATGAAGAAAATATAGCAATAATACTTAACTAAGGATGCTGTTTCGCTATGGAGTCCCCCTATGATGGCGGGGTATAGGTGACCACAGACGCATGCATAATTCAGCTCTGACATGAGACTGAATGTTTCTTGCTACAACTGTGGTATATAGACTATGACAGCCCCCAGCCATCTCACCTTGTAATCAGCAATATGACCTTTTAAGGACTTCTTCGCTTTGTGATCCCACATTCCTGAAACGAGATTAGTGGGTTGCCTTGTCCATATGGTCATCTTACAATGAAATTTCAATAGTCAGCTAAGGTAACCAGAATAACCAGGATATTAAAGGCTTTATTAGATATTCATGAGGTCAACATTAATAAGGAATATAAAATATACATTTTCCCCATCAGTGCAACCCTTTTTTTTTTTTACTATGTGCATTCAAAGGTCCCCTTTTAAAGCACCACCCAATCCTTGTTAGCCTATACACTCTCCTTACAGGTTACCGGGTCTTTAAATTAACTACATTTAAACTCAGGTACTGCTAAAGTTTAATATTATTGTTAGAGAAGCATATAACTCTCATTATAGTGCCAGTTTTCCATACCCGTCAATCACCTTTCTCCCATCCTGTTATTCTTGCCTTTGGCAATGCTACAGTGTAAGAGATTCACAGGGACAGCAGAAGGCTGGAATAGTCAGTTGTAGAGCTTTATCAGTCCTTCTGCATAGCAAGGCAGAGCATAACTGGAGTCAACGCACACATTAGGAGACATATTTACTACAAGATTGATGCTTGATTCATGAATTTTCACCTTAGCTGCTCAGTAGTGGAGCTGTACCAGTATAAAACTTGCTCCTGACCAATTAATAATTGAGTGCTTCGAGTGAACATATCTCTGGTTTTTCCATATCTGTGTCAGATCTTCATGTCACTGTCTCAGCTGGCTGCTTGAGTTTTCAAGAGTCGCCAATACACATAAAATGAGAGACAGGTGGATATGCATTAGGAATACACCTGACTGCCAGAAATTGACATTATATGCTAAAGAAAATGTGATTAACCCAGTAATAATGGGTGATGGGGTGGGGAGGGGGTGCATGCAACTTCAGTCTGAAATGCCTTAGAGAATAGGCTGCAGGAGATCTATCACATGGACCGAGGGAGCCTGCAAGAGTTGGGAGTAAGGTATGTGTTTCTTCTTATCTGTGCATTCCCAGACTAAACAGATTCATATACATTACTACATTTACACCAAGAGTAGCTCTCAACACATTAGTGTGGTGATTTTAAAGTAGTATTAACTCAAAAACAAAAATGTAATATTATGCAGCTAACTAATCCTTAAAAGTGGTGGTTGCATTAGTTTTTTTAAGTTTTTTTTTTTTCTTTAGTTTCACCTATTGTCCTAGAGTGGCTCCACTTTGGATGGAGTAGCAATGGCAACACCCTGAGACAGCAGCATTGCCAACCTTGGGATAGGATAGTATTAGATGCACTAGCAGATTTAGATGGACTTGACTAAACAATTTGAAGCTGAACTGCAGCTATAGTTTTTAAAGTGGATCTTCAGCCTCAAAAACTTTAAACCTCTTCTCCATCCCTCCTCTGGTCCTCTACATGATTAGCAACCTTTCTTTTATTTACCTTTTTTTAGAAAATGTTCAGCCCTACCACCTTTGCACGTCAGTCACCTAAGAGAAAGACGTGCACTGTGCTCCCTTTGCCTTCTGGGATATGCATGTCACATATCCTAAGAGGCATAGCCTTTCAATGAGGAAAGGATGAGGGGGCAGGCCTATCAGCATATCATCAATAGGCACGTCTTCTGAACCCATAACAGCCAGCAGCCTATCAATGACATCACAGGAAAACATGAGTGAATGGGACTGAGCACTACCGGAAGAGAAGGTCTCAATTGGACTGTGCTGAATCCACTGGGTAGGTAAGTATCTAAGATGTGCTGATCTCACCACCACGTAAGCAATAGTTTCCATTTGGGCTTTACATAAAGAATTCAGAACATTTTAAGCACCCCTGTCAGTGCTAAAAGGTTTATCTCAACCGTCTATTTGCCCCTTTTCCTGGACAGCTTGGTCTGTTAAAGAAAATTGAAAATAACAGATGGGACACTGTTAGAAGAGAAGATGATCTCAACTGGACAATGCTGAATCCACTGGGTAGGTGAGTATCTAAAATGTGTTGATCTCACGACCACGTGAGCAATAGTTTAAAAAATAAATATGGGATGAGAGGAGGGTGAAACTCCGCTTTAAGCAGTTACAGAAACTGATAATATTCCATTTTGGGCTTTACATAAAGAATTCTGAACATTTTAAGCACCCCTGTCAGTGCTAAAAGGTTTATCTCAACCATCTATTTGCCCCTTTTCCTGGACAGCTTGGTCTGTTAAAGGAAATTGAAAATAACAGGTTTACGGACTGGATCCGCAGATAAAAATAAAGGTTTAGAAAGGGAACTAATGCAGCCATCACTTCTAAGAATTGGTAATCTGCAATATATTATATTTTTGTTTTTGTGTTTAAAATCATTTTAAAGTCTGTGTATTCGTTTTGTAAATCATTTGTTATTTTTTGGATGGGAAACACTCTATAGCTACGAATTCATTTAAAATGTAATCTGCCAGCAACTTGCTTGATAATTCTTTCTCAGAATAGTCTATGGAGTTTCTCTGTGATCAGGTTACAGAAAGCCTCTTATTCTGTGTCCTAATTTCAAAAGGTTCACCCCAGGAAAAATACATTACATGCCAGCAAGAAGTGCCAGTGAAACAATTATTTTCTAATTTTGCCAGGGCTCGTGTCTTCTCCTTCTTTACTCCTAGCATTATGCAGAATCATGTCCAAATACAGTCACTGGTTAAAATTCTACATTCAGTCTGCCACAAGCCATTTCAGTTCCTACTAGGCTGAAGCTAAAATGCTGCAACTGGATCATTGTAAACATGCCAGAATAATTTCCCTGTATTATGTTGTACACGACAATTCAGGAATCTCAGCCAGGCACCAACGGAGCTGTCAGTTAATACATTTAATCTGCAAATGATGCAGATTGTTCGCCGAAATCAGCCTGGCACAGGAATGTAGAGCATTCGTTATGTGCCTGACTGTTTCATAGGTATATAGATTTGTGTATATAAACCAGTCTAAAAAGGCATCAAATGAATATTTAACTGCATCCCCAGAGGATGTCAATAGCTAAGGAACTTTGTCAGACATTATTATCTTTAATAATGTAGCATTCTGACACCTGCTGAAATGTTCAATAATAAATATCCCTTCTTTATTGCAAACATGGGAGCAAATGCTGCCATTATACTCCAGGAATGATTGCATGAATGGGCTCATTAATTCAATCAGTTTGAACTGTGCTTAATTTAATGATCACATTTAATAAATTGTGCATGTGATTTGCTTTATCTGGGATGAAAAGTACATTGATTTGCTTTGGACTTTGTTAAGGTCAGGCTGGAGGTTTAAATACAATAAATTTCATTTAGTAAATCTGTATAGTGACATGAAGTGCTCATTCTTAAACACAGGGACACATAATAACCAATTAGAAGCACCATGCATTGGTTTGACTTTATTATAGGGAATTTGTATTGGCTACATGAAAGAACTGGCTGTTAAAGAGACCGTTTCACCAGACCTCACTTCTTAGGGGATAAGTTCACCTTTAAGGGGAAAAATAATAAATGTATATGTTTTTGCAGGTAAAAAAAATGTGCATTTTTTTTCCAGCAGGATCCTGCAATGCATTGCACCCAGGATCAGTGGATTGCAGATGAAATGCCAGGCTTCTGCAGATACATCCTTCAGTTTTCTGCTTTTCCTCTGTTTGGGCTTTTAGTTAGAAAGCTGGATACAGACTGGTCTTATAGTTCATTCATTCACAGATAGCTGTGAATGAATGACACAGCTGTGCAGGTAGAGTCCAGCACAGCCGCTCCGATTTTAAATGTGACAGCAGCTTCAGGGAAGAGGAACCCCCATGCGCTGTCACAGCATCATGCACATGACTTCTGGTTTATTTATATATCTCTGCTACTTTATTATAGGGAGAGCCATTATTTGGGATCTATAATATTAAAGGAGTTGTGATGCCTGAGTGGATTTTACTTTTGGCCCCATTGGACAGGTGGCTTAACCCATTCCTTACTGCTTCCACTGTTTGTGTCTAGGTGGGGCCTGGTTGCATTGGTGCCATGTCTGGTTGTGGGCGTGGGATGTCAGTGCATGTTTATGTGCATGACGTCGTCATGCCATGGTGCAGGATGCAGTCCCAACGCCATCTTTCCCATATGGTTGTGGGTTGGATTGATTACTGGCGACATCCATGGTATTGGGAGTGGTCTGTTTTTCCAACCCCTCTTTCTGTTGGGATAAACTGAGGGCACCGAAGGAAGTTTCTTCTATCTGGGTTTTCTGCTGGAATGCTTCTATTTTCTTGCAGCCTGTGTATGTGTGGGCACAATCTTTGAGGTATTACTTTACTATACATTAATTGTTGTTTGGACCAACTCTACATTTTGGTTTGGTTCTGGTACTTTTGTTTCCTTGACCTTGAGTACAAATCCCTGATATATTTCTATCCTAGTCTATTTGTTTTTGGTATTTCTGTATATAAGGCTCACTTTTTTAGGAGAAATATTAAATGGATACAATATAACTGTTTTTCTATGTTATATACCTTCTTATCCTTTGGATAAACCACTTTATATTTGCATATTCATAATTTTTTATCATATTATAGGTTTCTGTCATGTTAATATTATTATGGGCTCCTATTATCTCTTAATTTTCTATCCACATTCAACTTGCTGGGATTCCTTGGTTGCCCTTTTTGGGGGCGTGGAGGTGTACTTCCCCTTTCACAACTCCCAGGGCAGACACCCATTGTCCTGTTATAACTTGGACAACAATATTTTTTTTATCAACTATAAGCTGATCTGTAAATATAAGCTTTTTGGATTTAAGAGAAATGAGATGCACTTGCCTGTAGTATTTGAATGTTATTTTGTAGAACTTAAAATACTAATATTTGTGTGTTAGTTATGGAACTCTAATTACAGTAGATCCGTTTATTTTATTGAGGCATGTAATTGTTCTAATATAATGCAATCTCTTTTTTAATTATATTGTTGTTTGTGTTGTACCTCATATAAAGTCTCACTATTGTATATGATTGATTCGGGATGAAGGTACATCACCTCACACATTAGATCACCCTATATGAATATTAGATTAAAATGATCAGTTGAAAATGTAACATACCCCAGCCAATCCACGGGAGGAGGCACGCAGAATGTGGTTGGGGAGGTGATAAAAATGGGGGGGGGGACTGAACAGAATGTTCTCTTCTCTCCAGGAAGGGTTACAGCTTTCTTAAGGCAGCTGCCATTGGAGGCAGCTCTGCTAAGACAAGAAACTGTAGTCTTGGCCTCAGCAGTTGCTGGGCTGAAGTCCTGGGTGAAGATTGCCGGAGGAATACATTTTCTGTAGGACACTGGATTAAAGTTCTGGTCTGCAGAAGGATCTTGTTATCTCCTTCACTGAGGATCTAGCTTGCTAGGGACTAGTGGTTGTTCAAGTGCCAGAAGTGGTTATATAGACTCCCGCTGTAGGGTCCTGGACATACTGGCTATTCCTTATTACCTCCAGAAAAGCTGCTATTGGAAGATTAGAGAGATGTTTGTCATCCTATCATTGTTACTGATCATTTTGGAGTATCCCATGACCATAAACCCCTCTCCTTGTAAAGTTCTTTATCAAAAAATACTAAAATGACTTCCCCTAGACTGAGTCTAAATCGTCAGTATGAGTGGCACTGTGCTTGTGTGATTGGCAGCCTCTGTACTATCTGTAGAACCTGTCTATTTCCAGTGGCTCCTCTGGGGATAGGTGCTATACAGCTATATGGATTAGTATGTATGTTTATTTTTTTATTGCCCACACCTCTCCTTTAATTATGGCTTACTTTTAACCATTCAGTCAGAACAATAATGGAGGCATTCCAAAAACTGTGCAGAATGATTCCCCAAAAAGCTATTTTCTGCTTGCGTGATTAGCTGCGGAGTCAGCATTTCATTTTCACTTATTACAACACTGAGGCTGATGATGGGATTTTAGCAGGCAAACCTTCTCACTCAGTAAAATGCCATTGCAGGAAGTAGGAAACAATTGGAATACATGTATGTATTTCAAAAGAAACAGCAGCAAGTAGAACTATGCAATGATGTTGCAATAGTCACTAAGCTCTCAGAAAAATTCCCTTGCAAAGTGAACAGCCTATTTGCCTTTTGTAAATCAACCACAGAATCACCTTAAAAGCTTGAATAGGCAGGCAGACTTTATATAACAATTCTATGTGCACTGCTGCCTAAAACTGTTTTGCAACACAAAAAATAAATTATATGTTTTCCTCTAATCATATAAATCATGGAATTGGCATCCAAAATAAGTCTGGCAGGTTCCCTAGAAAGCTTGTTCCACATCTAGAAAGTAAACATTGATACAGAATGATGGGAAGCATTAGGTTGGCTAAAGTTGTGTGTGATACTGCCTGAGCAAAATAACCTTTGTTCATCCTTGAATTATTAACAAGTTGGAAGTGTAATATAAAATTGAATCTTTAACAAATTCATTTGTTTTGCCAAGTTTCTTTAGTTAAATGTAAATTATTTATCAGGGGTTATTGGGGTGATATTAAAGCAAGATAACTAGCTAAAGTAAACCTTCATTTCCACAGATTAGTTAAAGCAACATTTTCCAAGCATTTACCCAATTATGATTAAGGGCTTAGTTACACGGTAGATCGTAAGTGCTCAGTACTGAGGGTCGTAGCTCAAGGCATTTCAGTGCTATGTTGTCCATCATGGTGTCCAGATGTCATTTTATTAGAAGTTATGGGTATTCTCGTCCACCAACAGAAACTGCATTGTACATTTTACTGGGTGCCAGCACAAATGGCATAAGTGTCAGAGACTACTGGTTCACAGTAATCTAATGCTAAAGTAGTTCTGGTACATGCAGTTCTATAATAATCTTGTTGAACTATAAACAAGATCTCAAAACAGCAATTTGCCTGCCTTCTACAGTGGTGCCCATAGCAGAAAAAGAAAAGAAAGAGAAGAATAGCGGAGGGCAGACATGACTAGGTGAAGAGGGGAAATAAGGACAGGAAGGGGTTAAGTTAAAGGGGATGGTTTAAAATAGGAAGGTTACCTGATTGGTGATGGTAGCACGGGGTGGGATCTTTGATGATTTTGGGGAGTGTTGGGGGGTCAGATGATCCAGTGCTTGTATAGCAGATTAAGAGGAAACTTCCCTCCCGCCCTGTCCTGGGGTGTTTTGGGTCTTTCTGTGCATGTTTTTGTTTCATTTTGGGGGAAGTTGTTGGTCTTTGGAGGCAGAAAATTGTTTAAGCGAAAGTGTATGGTTGGTACCTATCTGTGGTATGGTGTGCCCGGGTGCATTCTGGTTAACCAAGGTTTAACTGGAAGATGGAGGTTCTATACTGCAGAAGGTGTGTTTTTGTCTCTACAGGGGGATATCAATATTGTTTGGTGCCTTCGTAGTCCAACAACTTTTCCTGTAAGTTTCTGTATGTTTCTGTTTTAAGGAATGTTTTTGTGATTTAAGTTGAATGTTAATAAAAGGCCGTGAAGGCCATTTTACTCCAAAGGTGTTTGGTCTCCTTTATTGGTAGAGGAGGAGTTGGGGGGAAGGGGTTTTCGAGAGAGTCAGGTTGGTATGGTTTTAGTTGCTTTAGTCTTAGCCAACACATCTCTTCTACACTAGGCATGTGGATCTTCCATGTCCTGTTTGAGAATCACCATATTGCTCTTACGGTGATAACCTTCTCAGTACAAAAGCACTTCCTCTTGTAGCCTATCTCAGGGACCTCCCTACTAAGGGCTCGTTCACACTTGACTGTTTTACCAACTCTTGCAAAACGCCCCTATAGCTTTTGGCAAGCGTTGGTCCGGCATTTGCGGAGCGTTTTTTAACGCTCGACAAATGCTCAGAAAACGTTGCATTTGCAGTTCAGCAGAGGTTGCTTGGCGTTTGCCGAATGTTAAAAATGCCCTACAAATGCTTATAATGAAGTTTGAATGGTGTTACCACTCTGCAAACGCCCCACAACCGCGTCGCAACCGCACCGCAAACGCCGGCTGGGAGTTTGCGGAGCGGCACCATAGACTAGAATAGGAGGCTTCAGCACCTCCTGACTCGACCAGAGGCATTTTCCGCGATGCAACGCTAACACTCTCGTTAGAACAGCACCATGTGTTGCAATGTGCAGAATTGTCTGAGGCGTTTGGGAAGCGGTAAAAACGCTTCCCAAGCGCCTTTCTGCCGCCTGCACACAACGCTAGTGTGAATGTAGCCTAAGAGATGTGACCCAATTAAGGTGCAGAGTCTGTCCTCCCACTAGAGTGCTTGTCCTTGTTATCCCATCATACCTGAAAGTATATATGCTGCAGCCATATAGCTTGGAGTGTGTTGGATAGCATGTGGTTTCTCCCCCCGGCCACTTTGCCAATAGAAACCATTGCATATGGCTGGAGGAACCACAATGCCCTGTGGGGAACATGCTGTCCAACACACGGCATGCTACAGTATATGCTTGCAGGTCAGGTATGGAGGAGCAACAATCAGTGGTGCAATTATAGTCTTGGGAGCCCCACTAGAGAGATGGATGTCTCAAAACCAAGAAAAAAATTATTTAGATGCACAGGATCATACTTTTAAAAAATGATGTTGATAGTTACAGCTCTCATTTGTATCCCCTTGTCTTTGAGTAGGTTTATTGCCTTCAGAATTTTGATACGAAACTTGCCTAACACAGTATTTCTGAGTCTGACACAGTGGGGGAGATTTACTAAAACGGATGAGTGAGAAATTCGGTGCAGCTCTGCATAGAAACCGATCAGCTTCCAGGTTTTATTACCAAAGCTTTATTGAACAAGCTGAAGTTAGAAGCTGATTGGCTACCATGCACAGCTGCACCAGATTGTGAGTGCTCCAGTTTTAGTAAATCTCCCCCAGAAAGTCTTCTCATCTAAAATGTGTTAAAATGTTACTGAACCCACAACAGTAAAATCAGCTTGTATAAGCAGTAAAGCACACTTGTTATACTCGCTGTGGAACCTAAGGGGTTCAATCTCGGCATTGTGTAAAAACGCTGTTTGATCATGTCTTTTCTGATCCTCCCCTTCTTCCAGTGCCCCCTCTTATCTCCTTATATGACATATCATGTGGAGTCACTCTGCACATGCTCAGTTTGGTGAGTATTGCTAGAGAGGTTTTTTTTTTCTTGGGAGAATGCATGTGATCAGTACAGGGCCAAGCAGCACTGTCCAGACAGAGGTCAGGGGTTCTGCATCCTTCTAGTGCAGAATAAAAACTCCTCCTACAAGCTTTAACATGTGCTCAGCTGGACACTGATGGATGTCACAAGACTATTCTAACTGCTGATGAGAAAAGGTATTTAGAAGCTTATATTTAAAAAAATAAGGGCATTTACATGTTTTGTGTACTGTGGGAGACCAGATATAGTGAATGCAGGGTCCTGGGTTTAGTAACACTTTAAATATCATGCCTGGGGTGTCCCCTTAAACTACCTGCAAAGTTAACATCTGTACAATGTGTAGAACCTACTACAGCAGGACTGACTTTTTTATTATAATTTTTATTTAAAAAAAAAAAAACAACAGTGTGCCCCCCCTTCCCCCATCCTTCCCCTTTAGGTCTGGTAGGAAGGTTAGGAGGGACCACACAGTAAAACATTTTTAAAAAAGTGCATGAAGTTCCCCTGAAAAGCCATACCAGGCCAGGTAGGACTTTTAAGGGGAACCCCACCCCCCAAACATGGGGGGGAAAGCGTGGGATCAACCCTAAATTCCTACCAGACCCTTTATCCGAACACAGGGCTGGCAGGCCAGGATGAGGAGGGGCAAATGAGTGCCCACCCTCCCTGCAGCTTACCAGGCCACATGCCCTCAGTGCTGGGATGGTGCCCTCATGCCGATGGGATAAGGGCCTCCCTCTCCACAACCCTGGCCTGGTGGTTGTGGGGGTCTGCGGGCAGGGGTGCTCAATAGCTTTTGGTTATCCCTTTAACCACTTCCCAACCGGCCGTTGTATATAAACGGCCGGACGGTGGCACTGCAGGGTCGGATCGCCGTTTATAAACGTCCTCCCCGCACCCTGCTTGTGCGTGCTCCCTGAGAGCATGCAGCACCGCGGTCCGGTGCCTGCTGTGTCTTCCGGACACAGTGAAACACCGATCGTCGGACGGGACCTCTGTACGAGTTCCCAATCATGTGATCACTGATCACTGATCACTGAAAAATGGTAAAAAATTAATTTGGGTACAGTGTTGTATGACCGCGCAATTGTCATTCAAAATGTGATAGCACTGAAAGCTGAAAATTGCCCTGGTCAGGAAGGGGGTCAAAGTGTCCGGTCTGGAAGTGGTTAAATAAGGGGGCACCCTGATGCTGCCTCCCCCCTGTGAATGAGTAAGGGGTACTTATTGAACAAAAAACAAAACAAAAGTTTTTAACAAATCCTTTATTAAAAAAAAAGAAACCAAAAAAATGGTTCCATCATTGTAATCCATCGTCAATCATGGCGCACAGCATTGTCACGGCAACACCGACTTGCCAAAATGAAAAAAAAAAGCTGCCTGCCAATGTGCTGAGCACTCGCCGCAATCTGACATTTTAGTTAGATGTAAACAATTGGGTAGAGCTAGCAGTGATGTCACTGCTAGCGCCGCTCAGTTGTGCTGTGGTTGCCCAAAGCATTGCACCTGACATGTGGTCAGGTGCATTGCTTTGACCAATCACAATACACTGTGAAAGCACAGTGCATTGTGGGTGCGGCGGGTGAACAACCCACCAGACACCCTTACCAATCATGTTTCCACCAAACACATGAACGGCCAATGTCAAACTGATGTTCGACTCGAAGCTTCAGACCATCACTACCTAGTGTGGTCAGTTTTTAATTGGAAAGCAGAAGGACTGGCAGGAACACCAAGGATTTCACAAAAAAAAGAAAGCAATACAAAAGAGAAAAGAATAATTTTTCATACAAGTACATGGTACAGGAAGCATAGATCAAGAATATGAAATGTTGGGTCTACTTACTCTTTAAATTGTGTTTTAGGTCCCGTTGGTTACAAAACCCAAACTGCTCTGTAAAATCCTGATACATCATTCTTTTGTTTAACATTTAGACTCTTATCCCTAGACTGGTGCACTTTTCCCTTCCCCTCCCTCTTCCCCTTCCTCCTCCCCATCACTACTTACACTCCTTTCTCTCACCCCCCCCCCCATCCACATTGTAACCTGCTCACCATAACACAGTTCAGATCTAGCATAATATACCTCTCATGACTATGCATTACAACTATATACAATCCCCAGCCAATTGGTGGGGATTCAACAACAAAACAATATGTATTGTTAATCCTACTATGAACCGTATTGAATTACTCTGTTATGCCAAAATCCTTGAACTAAATTGTGTTTTAATATATCTTTCTCAAGTTCTAATTTAAGTGACAGTCTGATCATCATCATCTCTTTATACACATAATGATGTCACTGATGCATCCTGGGTTGGCCATTATCCAGTATAGTCCGGTGCTGTTGATCTTTCTGACACTCTCTGTTAGATTTCTGCAATGCTAAAAGACAAATGATTCTCAGATCAAACATTTTTATTCCGGTGAAAACTCCTTAAGACAAAAATGTTTTATTATGCTGTTGAAGGCAAGAAAATAGTATAAAAACAGGCCCCGAGGTTCCGGACTGCAGGAATTCAATCTGTCAGTTGCTGAACAGATTTCAAGAAACATATTTCAGTGAATATGATGTCAAGTTTAACAATGGTAAAATTTACTCATTTTGCAAAATATCGCCGAAGTTTGATCTGCATTTCAATTGGGAAAAATGGGTGTGTAAAGCCAGAAAAAAGTCTCTTCAATTTAAAGGAGTTCAAGAAAAAGTCTGAAAAGCATAATACAGTTTTGTGCTACCACAAATGTTTTCCTGTTAGTTATGCCTACTGATATAAAATGATTTATATATGCAATTATGGAGATGTGTTCATTTTTTGCATCTAATGAAAACATTCTTTAGAATGTTTCTAGCCTGCTTGCTTTCCCTCAGCTGTGCTTCCAGCAGGTAATGAGTAGTCCATCTGACAACCATGCATTCCATATATCTGATGCACACTATTACTTTATATTGAAAATATAATACGATGTAAAGCTTAAGATTTAGGGGTCCTGGTGCAAATCTTGGCCAGAGCCCCTAAATTATTTATTTCACCTTTCCCAAGATTCATACTTCTCCCCATTACTGACAACACTTGCACACTACCACAGTACTAGGCTTGAGAATAGGGTTGCCACCTCATCCCTTCAAAACCAAACATATATTAATTACACAGGTTCTGTGGCTGATTAAGGTGGTAATTAAACTCGCTTAGTGCCTTATCTGCAATAAATTAGCCTCAGAACCTGTGTACTTAACCACTTGCCATCCGCCTACTGTTTTTAAACGGCAGGACGGTGGCAATCCAGGGGCGGGTTGCCGTTCATAAATGGCACCCACTATTTCTATTTGGCAGCGCAGCACCGCGATCCAGTGCCTGCTGTGTCCTCCGGACACAGTGAAACACCGATCGTCGGATGGGACCTCTGTACGAGGTCCCGATCATGTGATCACTGATTGGCCAATCAGTGATCACATGCAAAGTAGTAAGCAAGATGTCACTTGGGACATCATTGCTTACTACCTGTGAAATCTGTGAATGATCACAGAGGTCACATGGTACAAGGCTATTCACAACAGCCTTGTACCATGTGACAAGCTGTGACCAATCACAGCTCACACAGTATTTCTCAATGGCTGCAAAAATGCAGACGGAGAGAAAGAGAAATGATTGCTTTTACATACTATATGGGTGTAAAAGCAATCACTGTAAAAAAAAATAAAAAAATCTTCATCACCCCCCACAAGTAGTACAGTGTCACCATGGTGACACTGTACTGCCAGGGTGACGGTATGTAAAAAAAAAAATAATAATAATAATATAAAAAAATAAAAATGTAAAAAAAAATGTTTAAAAATTATAATTTTTGGTTATAAACTAATTTGGCGTATTTTTTTTTTTTTACTAAAAAGATAACGGCCAAGATTTATGATGAAATATTATTTATTTGCAAAATTTTATAAGAAAAACACTTTTTTTCAACATTTTTGGACTTTTTAATTTACATAGCAAAAAAAATAAAAATCTCAGCAGTGAATAATTAAATACCACTAAAATAAAGCTTTATCTGTCTCAAAAAAATGGTAAAAAATTCATATGGGTACAGTGTTGCATGACCGCGCAATTGTCATTCAAAGTGTGATAGCGCTGAAAGCTGAAAATTGCCCTGGACAGGAAGGGGGTAAAAGTGTCTGGACAGGAAGTGGTTAATATGTGTTCAGTTTTAAAGGGATAAGGTGGCAACCCTACTTGAGAATAGTATGCCATTTAAACTTACAGGTTACATGATCAAGCTTATGGGACACATTGGGCAGCATTGGCTCACCAGTAACAATGCAGATTCCTTCTCAGTCTTGGGGTATCAATCTCTTGCACCTCTCATAATTGCGGGTTTAAACAATTTAGCTGTCACACATCCGACACCAGGTTTTACCTCCTGTCCGAGTTGCTTGGGTTTCTGCCTATCCACCATGAACCTAGGTATTATCAAACCTTTGCACCTGTGTGTTAGTGTTTGAGCATCGTGCCTTCATGTAGAAGCCAGACCCCCTGGTTACTTTGGCTTTCACGGCTGTTTGAGTATTCTCAAATGTACTTTGTGTGTGTTTGAGCCTTTCTTTGTTCTCAGTGTTTTCACAGGGGTGTATTTACCACAAGGCAAACAAGACATTTGCCTAGGGCAGCATTTTTAGGGGGGGCAGCACAGCCCCTCGGAAAAAGGGATGGAAGAAAGGACACACACGGCATGGCTAACCTGGTGAGTTCCAAAAGAAGCTGCGGGTTCCATGACGTTGTATGCACAGCCCGACTCTCGTTTCTGGGGCTGTCCGGAGCTGTGAAGGTGACTTTCTCTCTCTTGCCATGAGGGATGGTGGCTGGTGTATGGGGGGCAGTGGTAGTGGAAGGCTGTTTTGGGTGGGGCAGGGGTGTTCTTGGTCAATGTCAGGCTCTCTGGGTGGGGGGCCCCCAATTTTTGTGTTGCCTAGGGCAGCACAAAACCTAAATACACCACTGTGTTTTCCCTCTGGCTGTGCAGTTGTATTCCCTTTGCTCTTTGTCCATGGTTTCCTTCCTTTCTTGTTGCTGTGTGTGTCCTTCTCAGTGTTTTGTCTTGTTTGTTTCCCCTGCAGTCCCTTCATAGCTTGCTGTAGTTGGGTACTTTGGTTCCTTGTATTCTGTGTGTACCCCATGCCCTTGCTGCATGCTATTTGGTTGCCCTGTGCCTGCATGGGTGTGTTAGAGAGCCACAACCTGGGGGGTGCCACGCAGTGAAACATCCACACCTCCAGTGGCTCTGGTGAAGACCAGGTGGCTCCTTAGATCCTGAGACTCTGACACACTACCATTTGCATGAGGTCACACTGCTCCTGTACCTGCGAGGATTGGTACCTGGGTGTACCTGTTTAGCTGTTTACACTGGCCCACTAAATCTTGAGTTGCAGTCCCAGGTGGTCTTGCCCTCTGATTGTGATGCTAGCAGAGAATATTAACACGGATTGCCCTGGGCTGCCCTTGAAGTAGACTTCCAGTTGTAACTGGTGTGACCTTGGGCCCTACACCACTGTTGGTAAAAAAGCAACAGGCCAAGCAGCAAAAAAAGGGAAAGCACTTACATACTTAATATCAGCTATAATAAACATTGTGCAAACATTATATTCTATATATCCATTCTTAGTAATATGTATATAAAGGCATTTTTTTCTTCTCCTGCAGGAACTTTCATCAAGGTAAAGAATATTTCATATAATGCCATCATCAGTGGCATTATATATATATATATATATATATATATATATATATATATATATATATAAAAATTTTCATATTACATCCATATGATACTTGTTATGCAAACCTAGTGATATCCTGAACCAGTGTTATATGCTTTTTTTTGCTATAAGCAAACATTTAACTGAATTAGATCGATTCATTCAGGCTTTTTTGTTGTGATTAGCTGTGATTGGCCACGGCTAATCCCATGACGCGGATGGGCTGTGATTGGCCCAGTCTGTACATGTGATCACTGTGACTAATCACAGCTAGTGACACAATTGTATACAATGGATGGTATGAAAGGAAGCCATCCATTGTTTACAATTGTCATGTGATCTGCTATGGTTGGTCACAGCAGGTCACATGGTACTGGCACCGGGCCGGTACACAGATCTGTCATCGGCTGTGTCCGAGGTACACAGCCAGTGACAGATCTCGCCACAGTGTGGTCCCTTCCGGAAAGGACATCATATGACGCCCACCCGGATTCGACGAGAGTCCTGCTCCGCCATCATTTTACTATTGTCTGATGGGAAACAGGTTAAAATAGCTTATTGATGTAATTTATTTATTTTTACTCAGTATTCCTTGTGCTGTTTTTTTAATTTTCAACAATATAGGGTCTGGGATTAAAAATACCATTTCAGTCTTTGCAGATGACACCAAGCTGTGCAGAGGAATAATGTCCTTACAGGATGTCTTCAACTTACAAGCCGACCTCAATGCACTGTTTAATTGGGCAAATTTGTGGCAAATGAGGTTTAATGTTGATAAATGTAAGGTTATGCACTTGGGGGCTAAGAATATGCATGCATCATACATACTAGGGGGGGTACAACTGGGGGAATCAATGGTGGAGAAGGATCTGGGAGTTCTGGTAGATCACAAACTTAATAATGGCATGCAATGCCAAGCTGCGGTTTCTAAAGCGAGCAAAATCCTCTCTTGTATTAAAAGAAAACATTGGGGAACTGGAGAAAGTACAGAGAAATGCAACCAAACTGATAGGAGGCATGGAGGAGAACAGCTATGAGGAAAGATTAGAGGAACTGTATTTATTCTCTCTTGAGACGAGGAGATTAAGACGGGATATGATCAACATGTATAAATATATCAGTGGTTCATGTAATGAACTCGGTGAAGAGCTATTCACCCTTAAGTCATCACAGAGGACAAGGGGGCACTCTTTACATCTGGAGGAAAAAAAATGTAATCTCCAAACACGGAAAGGTTTCTTCACAGTGAAAGCTGTGAAAATGTGGAATAGACAAGAGTTGGCTCTGGCCAGCTCAATGGATTGCTTTAAAAAAGGTCTGCATTCTTTCTTAGATACACAGAATATAACTGGATACTAACATTTATAGGTAAAGTTGATTCAGGGAATATCCGATTGCCTCTTGGGGGATCAGGAAGGAATTTGTTCCCCTGCAGGAGCAAATTGGTTCATGCTTTGCTGGGTTTTTTGCCTTCCTCTGGATTAATTGTGGGTATAGAATTATAACTTTTTTTTTGGTTGAACTGGATGGACTTTTGTCTTTTTTCAGCCAGACTAACTATGTAACTATGTGACCAGCGAAAGAGGAATAGAAGCTCCTCCTGCTTATGTTTCCCTGCAGACAGGCTGGGAAAGAGCTGGGTCATGTGACAACTGTAAATTTATTAGGAAAAATGTACTTTTTTTTAAATTAAATAATTACAGTGCCATCATCCATAAACAGAAACAAAAGGGATAATGTAAATTAAATAGTGTGTGTTTAGTATCACTCTGGGCAATTACATGTGAACACAGTTGTCCTTAGCTTCAGCAATAAAGCGTACACTAGACAGCATACCAATGCTGTATTCTATGCACACCTAATCTAGGTCCCCTTTTGTAAAAAGCCCAGATCTGTGGATATGGCACACACGCATGCGTACTCTCCTTCAGTGACTTCAGACCAAGCCAAAGAAACAGCAACAAAGTCTTTACTGAAGAAGTGTAAAGCCATACTGGAACAGTTCTCACAAAACAGCTCGCATATTTCCCTGAGATCTTTCTAAGTAGACAAACGGTTTCATACCTGAAAATAGCCAGCAAGAGAGTAAAGTAATCCTTAGCTGACAGTTAGAGTTCATAAGAGTCCGTGAGAGATACCAAGGGGACCCTCAAGTGCACCCCGGGTGGCACTGCGCTTGGGCAGAGCTTTGCCCTACATTTTGACAGTGATTCCAGGCAGAACTCTCTGGTGCATGGTAGAGCCCCTTTTTATGTGAATCTGTAGAGAATTGGTGGGGAAATATGACCAATCAGCTCCTCAGATCCATCACACATAAACATTGTAAGAATTTCACAGAAAAGACTGCAGGACATGAGTCAGCACACTTAAAAAAACATTAACCCCCTTGTTGCACTTGCTGCCTGGTCTATGACTTTTGCAAAAAACTAGTCATCCCTTTGGACTTTATTTGTAGTCTATATATGCCTATGTATGAACATACAGAACCTGTAAAGGGTATCTATTACCAAGGATTAGTATCTTTTGGAACTACAAAACAGGTTTGGGACCTACCCATGTTCTATTTGCCTCTAGACTGCTTGCTTGATAATGGGAGCATTAAGGGAGACAAGCACTACTGTCATTGGGCAACTCAGAACACCATGATGAGTGACACCCAAGACTTTCATAATTGAAAAAAACACGGCAATACCTAATGTTCCTCCCCAGTTCCTTTGCAGCATATTGTTTTCTCCAACATTACAGGTACTCTTTATTAGGAGTCTGTGAAGCACACAGATTCACACAGGCCATTGCACTGATACACAAACATCCCCACACACCTCATCACATACTCTGACAATGTTCCTCTGACACCAGCTAGGTACAAATGTTTGTTTCTGCCATGCTCCAAAAAAAAGCTGTGTGTTGCAAGAAAATCGATTCCCCTCTGAGGCACGCTTGGCCTAGCTACAAGAACTGGACTGTCTACAGTAAGAAGAAAAGCTATTTTTCAAGTGAAGAAATTCACACAATAAGTACAGGCTAGCACCATAAGTAAGACAATGTGAAGGACTGGATGTTATTTAAAAAAAAACCTACTGTATTTTAATGGAATAAAGAGTTCTCTGTTCCGTGCTTTGACGTTACTTTTTGGATGTTGACATAAATTTGAGAGATGCATTGATTTTAGCAATTCAGAGACTCAATTTTTCGACAACTTGTTGTAGCACATTTATCAATAAATTATAGCTGTGATGCAATTTAAGCTCAACTCCAGGCAAAATGAGTGGGGAAGGGTTAGAGCTCCTATCAGTATTTTTAATGCCATCTACACTCACCAGCCTCTTTATTCGGTACACCTTTCTAGTGCCAATAAAATCTCCCCCACACCATTACACTACCACCACCAGCCTGAACTGTTGATACAAGGCAGGATGGATCCATGCTTTCATGTTGTTTACGCCAAATTTTGACCCTACCATATGAATGTTGCAGCAACCAGTCTGCCCATTCTCCTCTGACCTCTGACATCAGCAAGGCATTTTCATCAATGCAACTGCCGCTCACTGGTTATTTTTGCTTTTTCAGACCATTCTGTGTAAACCCTAGAGATAGTTGTGCGTGGAAATCCCAGTAGATCTTCAGTTTTTGAAATACTCAGACCAGCCTGCCTGGCACCAACATTCATGCCATATTCAAAGTCACTTAAATCCCCTTTCTTCCCCATTCTGATGCTCAGTTTGAACTTCAGCAAGTCATCTTCACCACATCTAGATGCCTGAATGCATTGAGTTGCTGCCATGTGCTTGGCTGATTAGCAATTTGTGTTACGAAGCCATTGAACAGGTGTACCTAATAAAAAAATCAAAGTAAACAAAAAAAAGCAAAAAATACTGGTAGTGACAGTAAAACAGTATTGAAAAGAAAGATGTCTGTGAGCCGTAGTTTGCTGCAAGCCCTGTAAGGAGAGTGTATAGCAGTCTCTAACCAGGATCTAACCAGGCCAACACGTTTCACTCTGCCCCAGAGGTTAATCATGATTACACTCTATTTTGTATCTACTCACAATTAGAGTGTTTAGTTTATGTAGTGGATTTACACTTGTTTGTACAGAGTTTGGATCCACACAGAATTATAAATTACGCTTCACATTATCTGGGCACACTGAGCAGCAGCACACAGCAACGGTGACTACAGATTCAGCCAGCTCATCCACACACTCACCCCTTCTTCCCAGTTTGATCCTCCTTGTCACCTTTACCCCTTTGCCTGTGCCTGCAAACAAATCCCTCCTGACATGAAACACCGCCAGCTTCTTCCCCACATTGGTTCAGCTTACATCCCTCCCTGCAGGATTTCCAAGGTTGAGCAATGTGCTTCCATACTGCCTGCATGTAGTGTCAGCTATGATAGCTATAGCAGGCAGTAGACAGAAGCCTCGGAGTTCTTTTACAGACAGCACTGGGGATGGGCTGAGGATCTGAAAGAATGAGGATTAGAAACATAAGAGTATGCAGAGCCAAAGTGCCAGAGACTGCTGGGGGAGGTAGAAAGTAAAAACAACACATGTAAATGCCGCTGAGAGGTGACAATGAGCACTGTAACATAAAATACAATATCAGAAAACATCAATTAAAAGTCCATAGAATGAGCACTATATTGTGGCAGCTCCTCATAGAGTGAAGCAAGACTCTGTAAAAATGAGAAAGGGAACAGAAGGGGGCGCCAGCCTAAGTGCAGTAAAAAAACACATTTATTAAAATTAGCCAAATCACTACTCCATGATCCCTGAAGAAGCCCAAGATCATTGCGCGAAATATGCAAGAGTGTTTGTCACCACGTCATTGACATAGCTGACGTCATCACGGAGACAGCTGTGCCAGTCAGCATACCATGCACCACGGTCTGAGGAGCCTCAATCATCCAGTGCAATTGCTGGTTGCATGTTGCTATGCTTCCCTGTGACTCCTCTCAGAACAAGAGGTCTAAGTGATTGCCTCAATGTGGAGAGGAGATAAGACGATCTGCCCCGGATAGATTGATGGTCATCATGAATGCTCTGAGATGGGATGGGTGAGCCCTAATTTATGACACACACATCCTTATCATCACATCATATGGCCACCTATATCTTTCCCCACGGTGAAGTCACTACTGGAGGGAAGAGCAGCCCTATCTTTATGATGGCTCACTTGTTATCTTGACATTCATCACACTGAAGTGTGCTTAAGAACTTTCACACATACCCAGTGTGTGGTCCCTTACTCTCTTTACATATACATGTCCACATTTGGACCCAGTACTACTGACACAGAACTCATACCTCCGGATAGCTGAAACCACATTCCTGATATGGATCTATTGCTCTATAGTGGTGAATATCCATGGACTCTAGCCTCCCTCACTTATCACCATTAGATCTATCTGGACTGTGTGGATGAGTATGATATGTGTGCGGTGTGCTGGCTGTACAGCCCTCCATTTTGATTAGATTAGATTTTTTAATCCTTTATATGGTGTGATGGTAGCGTTTTGCTCTATTTGTTTTTTTTTGTATAATCCTTTACTGTAATAAAGCCTGTTTTTTTATATATATTAGCCGCTCGGTCCGCTGTGTAATCTCCTGTTTGGGCCCCAGTTGTCTGCTTATTAGTTGTGAGCTACACAGATCGTACCTATTCATATTTTGTATTTAGGTGAGTCGGCTTCACCACACGGGGTATTAGACTCCTTATTAGGCGATAGGGCAATTGCTACGTGTTGGTCCATGACATAAATTTTTACCAAATCACTGCTCACAACTGAGGTAAGTACAGTGGGGCAAAAAAGTATTTAGTCAGCCACCAATTGTGTAAGTTCTCCCACTTAAAAACATGAGAGAGGCCTGTAATTGGCATCACAGGTAGACCTCAACTATGACAGACAAATGAGAAAAAAAATTCAGACAATCACATTGGCTGATTTGGAAAGAATTTATTTGCAAATTATGGTGGAAAATAAGTATTTGGTCAATATCAAAAGTTCATCTCAATACTTTGTTATATATCCTTTGTTGGCAATGACAGAGGTCAAACGTTTCCTGTAAGTCTTCACAAGGTTGGCACACACTGTTGCTGGTATGTTGCCCATTCCTCCATGCAGATCTCCTCTAGAGCAGTGATGTTTTGGGGCTGTCGCTGGGCAACATGGACTTTCAACTCCCTCCAAAGGTTTTCTATGGGGTTGAGATCTGGAGACTGGCTAGGCCACTCCAGGACCTTGAAATGCTTCTTACGAAGCCACTCTTTCATTGCCCGGGCGGTATGTTTGGGATCATTTTCATGTTGGAAGACCCAGCCACGTTTCATCTTCAATGCCCTTGCTGATGGAAGGAGGTTTTCACTCAAAATCTCATGATACATGGCCCCATTCATTCTGTCCTGTACACGGATCAGTCGTCCTGGTCCCTTTGCGGAGAAACAGCCCCAAAGCATGATGTTGCCACCCCCATGCTTCACAGTAGGTATGGTGTTCTTTGGTTGCAACTCAGCATTCTCTCTCCTCCAAACACGACGAGTTATGTTTCTACCAAACAGTTCTATTTTGGTTTCATCTGACCATATGACATTCTCCCAATCCTCTTCTGGATCATCCAAATGCTCTCTAGAAAACTTCAGACGGGCCCGGACATGTACTGGCTTAAGCAGGGGGACACATCTGGCACTGCAGGATCTGAGTCCCTGGCAGCGTAGTGTGTTACTGATGGTAGCCTTTGTTACGTTGGTCCCAGCTCTCTGCAGGTCATTCACTAGGTCCCCCGTGTGGTCCTGGGATTTTTTTTCACTGTACTTGTGATCATTTTGACCCCACGGGGTGAGATCTTGCATGGAGCCCCAGATCAAGGGAGATTATCAGTGGTCTTGTATGTCTTCCATTTTCTAATTATTGCTCCCACAGTTGATTTGTTCACACCAAGCTGCTTGACTATTGCAGATTCAGTCTTCCCAGCCTGGTGCAAGTCTACAGTTTTGTTTCTGGTGTCCTTCAACAGCTCTTTGGTCTTCACCATAGTGGAGTTTGGAGTGTGACTGTTTGAGGTTGTGGACAGATGTCTTTTATACTGATAACAAGTTCAAACAGGTGCCATTGATACAGGTAATGGGTGCAGGACAGAGGAGCCTCTTAAAGAAGAAAGTACAGGTCTGTGAGAGCCAGAAATCTTGCTTGTTTGTAGGTGACCAAATACTTATTTTCCACCATAATTTGCAAATAAATTCTTTCCAAATCAGCCCATGTGATTGTTTGAATTTTTTTTTCTCATTTTGTCTCTCATAGTTGAGGTCTACCTATGATGCCAATTGCAGGTCTCTCTCATCTTTTTAAGTGGGAGAACTTGCACAATTGGTGGCTGACTAAATACTTTTTTGCTTCACTGTATATGGACATTATCGGATCCCGGGAGGATGAAATAAAGCAGCCGGTGTGAGCCCACTGGAGCTCAGGCACAGAGGATCAGATGAAATCGTGGGCTGTCAGCCGAGGATGCTGTAACAGACGTTCTATTTGCACTGAACACAGCACATGCTGGAGTGAACTAGACCGCACTAACCTGCACGGATTGCCACAACACTTAGCACAGCGCATGCATTGTACCGGTAGGTTGGCACACTGCAGAGCTGAGGAGAATGGAATTGTATGAGTGAAGGACATTCAACATCTCAGGAATATCGCAGCATCGGACAGGCGACAACTGTGTTTTCTTATCAGTTCTGAAGAAAAAGCGGAAGCTTTGAAATGCGTCACCTGACTTATCCTTGCGCTCCCATTGGATGTTGTTTTTGGTCTGGTCTTCCGTGTGTTCCACAGTGGTTACGATGATCTCTGCTGACAGCCCACAATTTCATCTGATCCTCTGTGCCTGAGCTCCAGTGGACTCACACCGACTCCTCTATTTCTTCTTCCCGGGACCCGATAATGCCCATATACTTACCTCAGTTGTGAGTAGTCATTTGGCTAATTTTAATAAATTTGTTTTTTAATACTGCACTTAGGCTGGCGCCCCGTCTGTTCCCTTAGAGATAGAAAGTAGAATCCAGACACTGAAAGCAATGACACTTCGGCCATCCTCACAGCCCTGATCCTTGGACAGAGCTTGGGACTGAGCTATAGCAGAATAACCTTCCAAAAAGCATGACCGTCCCAAAAAATCTAGGGCAGTTGTCAAGTTTGGAGAATATCAGAACAACGTTTTATTGATGTCCATGCTTTTGATTTCTTGTCCTATCCTATGGTCATGAAATGAGGAAAAACCTACCCAATGGGGTTACAGACAGAAACAAAAACTTCTGGCACAGTCAGACTGTGTAAGGAATGCACACACATGCACAGTTCAGTATACATTCAATTGGAGATTGCCAGCAGGCAGGTAAGGGTGTGTTATTGCAGAAGAGATATAACATGTCTGAGCTGCCAGCTCATATTTTTTTTTTAATTATAGGTGTAGTTCTGCTTTATTAATGTCTAGCATTGGGTAGGTCACACTTGATGACCTCATCATAAAGTTCAGAGAGCACAGCAGCCATAAATGAAAAGGGCAAAAAATACACTGCATAACAGTTCAGTAAATACATTTAGCAAATAAACAAAATAATTATCACAGCACCACTGCTAAATTTTGTTACACAAGCAATGTGGCTAATTAGTCTTTGAAGGGTTGTTAGTTTTGTATTTGGTTTGTTTCTGGCCAGCAAACAAGCTGGTTCTTTTATTGATTGGGTTAACCTTGAAAACAAGAGGGAGACCAGACCTACCACTAATATTACCACAAGCACACAAACTCAATATTAGCATGGTGTCACTATAACAACATAACCATAAATAAATATTTATTTTTGTAGTTTTTATTCGGATTTTTAAGCGAGTGTACTAATGTTGGCTATTTATAAAAGTTGTTTTTAAATATTTTCCACAGCAGATGGTTTCCTTTACGTTTTACTAAGTGTATCACTAGTTGATACACATAATAATTTACTGCTGTTTTTTATGAAGATATATATATATATATATATATATATATATATATATATATATATATACATACACACATATACAGTATGTATATAACACTTCCAAAAGTAGTCATGGCCCTATATAGTTGGGATACATGCCCAGGTGCTCACACACAAAGAAATCCATATATATCCAAAACTGGTTTAGAGGCACTCAAGGGTCTTGCAGAGGAGGAAGATGAAAAACAGCAGTGTTTTATTGTCAAAGTTTCAACAAAGATCAGTACATCTCTCTCAAGACATCTTGAGAAAGATGGACTGAGCTTCATCGAAACGCTGACAATAAAACATTGCAGTTTTTGATCTACCACCTCTGCAAGACCCTTAGTGCCTCTAAACCAGTTTTGAATATATATATATATATATTTATATATATATATATATATATATGTAATAGTTTTCATCCAGTATAGTAAGTTGAGCTTGATGGTACAGTGTTCTGGTTTCACTAGCATTTTTAGCAATGAATAAGGCCACTGTTCCTTTAAAGATATATATAAATAGTGCTCAAATGTCACTCTATTGTGCCAAATTCAGACTCTTATTATTTCAATGATTAATCCATGCTGCCACTTTAAAATTCAAAAAAATATTTTAAGCATATTCCACACAGTGTATAGTGAAAAAGTAGCGCAAACACTATGCAGTGTCAAAATAATAATAATACTGTTATGAGTATTGGCTAGATATTGATAGGGACCTCAGTAACCTCTCACTACATACCCACATCCACACAAAACAAATGACATAAAAAATCAGCAATAAAAAACAACTCTTAAAAACGCATATTAAATAATAAAAATCAAAAAATTATATCACATAAAATATATAATGTGTTCACTAATAAAATATTAACAATAAAGTCCACATCCAAGAACTGAATAGAAAAGTCCTGCGATGAAAGAAATGGTGCTCAAACAAAAACTTCTTTCCGTGCTCTCAGTGTATCCCCCACTCGGGTGTACACTCACCAAATGAATAATAAATGCAAGCAGGAAGGAATAACTCCAAATGATGCAAGCCGGGAGGTCAACCAAACATATCCCTCTATGAATATGGCCAAACGATTCAATCCTCCATATACTAGTTACTCCACTTTCAGCTGTATCATGTGAAGGAAGCAAAAACAAAACCGCTCCAATGGTATATTACCTAATGCATAGGCGTTTATTGCTTACAAAATTGCACTTACAATGTAGTATTAAAAACCAGGCCCATATAGTGATAGTGAAGAGGTTATTTGGAACCACATGGTTCTCTCACCACCATCGGATGATCCAGCAAATGCTGCCACGTCACTTCCGGTCTACGTCACGTCCGGTATACAGACACGTTACTACCGGTCAGTATATATTGATTTATATTTTTGTTATGATTTTGCCCATTTTTTGTATAATACATGTAACTTGATAGTTGTCAGTAGTTTGCATCACTTCCGGTAGTACAGAGGTAGACAGATTAACGGTAATTAGTCATCTGCTGATTGTAATTAGTGGCTCTCTTTATAAGTGTTCAGTCGCACCGCACCGCCATCCCTATGATTAAGTCAGGATATGACGAAACACGTCAGGGTGTGACGGTGTGGCTGACCGGATGCGACGTGTCCGTGTACCGGAAGTGATGTAGCCCGGAAGTGACGTGGCGGCGTTTGCTGGATCATCCGATGGTGGTGAGAGCACCATGCGGTTCCAACTAACCTCTTCACTATCACTATATGGGCTTGGTTTTTAATACTACATTGTAAGTGCAATTTTGTAAGCAATAAACGCCTATACATTGGGTAATACACCATTGGAGCAGTTTTGTTTTTGCTTCCTTCACATGATACGGTTGAAAGAGGAATAACTAATATATGGAGGATTGAATCGTTTGGCCATATTCATAGAGAGATATGTTTGGATGACCTCTCGGCTTGCATCATTTGGAATTATTTCTACCTGCTTGCATTTATTATTCATTTGGTGAGTGTACACCCGAGTGGGGGATATACTGAGAGCATGGAAAGAAGTTTTTGTTTGAGCACCATTTCTTTCTTCACAGGACTTTTCTATTCAGTTCTTGGATGTGGACTTTATTATTAATATTTTATTAGTGAACACATTATATATTTTATGTGATATATTTTATGTGATATAATGTTTTGATTTTTATTATTTAATATGCGTTTTTAAGAGTTGTTTTTTATTGTTGATTTTTTATGTCATTTGTTGTGTGTGGATGTGGGTATGTAGAGAGAGGTTACTGAGGTCCCTATCAATATCTAGCCAATACTCATAGCAGTATTATTATTATTTTGACACTGCATAGTGTTTGTGCTACTTTTTCACTATAGACTGTGTGGAATATGCTTAAAACTGTTCCTTTAAAAGCCATGATTGTTGGTCTCAGCTTATCCATAAAAGCAAGCACAAACTCCCCTCCATCAGATTGACAAAGGAGTGAGCCTGCCCAAAGATCCGCAGTGTGTATGCTCAGGAAATGTGTTGCATCTACGCCCGGTGATGTCATCACGGCTTATGCCGTACTCCATGTGCGCTCCAGCCCTCGCTTCTGAGTCTTTCCATCCAGCCGGCCAGCGTGATACCGATGCAAGTGGGTCTGCACAAAGGATCAGCGTTTCAAGGACTCAAACACATGGGCAGTATACTTTTGATGGATAATGATGTGCCTTTTACCTTCTTCTCTCTTGTGACTTGCCTGTATTTGTGAGCAATAAATTCTGTTGTATGTCTACACTTAGCCTTTCTCCTTTCTCTTTGCATGTATTACCATGGAACAAGCTTTTCACCCAGACAAAGGCTGCCATTAGTGGATGGACATTACTATTCATTTTTAAGGACTTTATGAGCAGTGTTTACCTTGCATGCTTTATTTTAATACATCCTCCATCTGTTCATGAGAGGCAGATTGAAATGCTACATACTACCATAGCAACTAAACACCATTCATCTACATTATAGTGTATTGAAAAGAATAATTATCTTGGTTGTGCCTTTATCTCTTGAACTAGTTCACCTAACTGGTCAACTCCTTTTGGTGAGCATGTTTTGCATTGGGTTGCTGTGGTGGTGGATCTGAATATTATCTGTGAAAGGAACAGTACGCTTTAGGATCATTCAAAATCTTGAAGACAGGTTCTTCGGACTATTAGTTTGATGAATCTTTTTTCACTTCTGTGAACTTTCCCACTGTGTGGAGCGGAGACTAAACATCTTGAGGAAACAAAAACACCACCTCCTGTGCTCTATGACCCAGAGCAAGGGAGGATGGATGGAAACGGATGCATAAAAGGTTGTGTGGCTCTAAACAAGGCTGGGGAAACCCGACCAGTGCTGTGAAGTGAAACAAAAAGAAAGTGCACCAATCTTGCGCATTACCTCAGTAAAATGTGATTTTATTGAATTAAAAATATACTCACAAACGGAGAAGAATAACAAGCGTATAAGATCCTCAACGGAACTCTAGGAGTGTGAGACTGGTGCGAGTCTTATCACGAGGGAAGACTCTTAAAGTAATGTTGACACGTTTCAAAGGGAGTCCCTTCTTCATCAGAGCTAACTAGAAAATGAGTTAACTAGACAATGAGTGCCCTCATTGGAAGTGGAAGAGGGCACTCATTGTCTACTTAGCTTTGATGAAGAAGGGACTCCCTTCGAAATGCGCCAGCCTTACTTTGAGAGTCTTCCCTCATGATAACACTCGCGCTGGTCTCACACTCCTAGAGTTCCATTGAGGATTTTATATGCTTGTTATACTTCTCTGTTTGTGAGTATATTTTGAATTCAATAAAATCACATTTCACTGAGGTAATGCGCAAGGTTGGTGCGCTTTCTATTTGTTTCACTAAACATCTTGTATCTATGGATTTGCACATATTTGTAAGTGTTGTGTTTCCACATGGTTAGATTCTATTTGCACTACTTTTAGTGATATTCAGTATGATTATCAATTGGCATTTTTACATTAGACATGTGCTGTTTGTTTCCTTGAAAATCGAAATTCGGACAAAATTTGGGTTATTCAGAAATTTGGATGGATCCGAAACTCTGAATCACAATAGTAACCAATTTCAGCTAGTCTGAAATAAATTATAACGAAAACAACAAATTCTCTGGTATTCATTAGTTTCATTTGAATGACATGGTCCAGTAGTTTGGGCCTTTGGTTAATATTTGAAGGAGCTGAAATAACATAACAACATAACGAATGATTCAAATTGATTTGGATCCATTCATTTTTATTTCAGTGAGCGTAGCATGAATATTGTAATAAGATTCTTTTTGCATTGGGTTTGTAATAGAGAGAACATTTGCTTAATTTGTATGTGCACAGCCAAAAAAACAAATTCAGTCAGGAATGAGGAAATTAATCAACTTTATAGCATAACGAATTAATACATATCTTTCAAAATAATAGAATAATAATGAAACTTCTGGAAAATACTAATTGAATCAGAACAATGAATATATACTCTCCTGAATTAATGAATTGGTCTGAAAACGAATCATTCTAACATAACGAATATGACAAAGTGAAATGATTTAGTTAACAAATAAACCAAAACTAAGCAAATTTTCCAGTTGTGCACATCTCTAGTTATCAGGGGCGGACTGACAAGGGGATCATGGGGCCCCTGTGTCCTTGCCCAAACTCAAAAAAGCCTATGAAAAAGGTACCAGGGCATCTCATGGGGCCCCCTACTGACCCAGGGCCCTCGGGCAGTGCCCGAGTTTCTAAATGGTCAGTCCGCCCCTGCTAGTTATATATATATAGCGCTAAGTGCTGGGTGATAAACTGTACATATTTATTTTATTTTTGTAGCAGGCAAACATTGATTTACCTCTGATAGCACTTTATTGTTATTATGTTTTTTTTAAATTTACACATTAGATATATTTAGTGCACCAAGCGCAATGTCACGCAGCTTTATTAAATGTTAAAACAAGAACAGAAAACTGCACAGCAGGCAGGGGATTGGAAGAAAGAAATAAAAAATTGGTACAGTAGATTACAGAAAAGTGGATATAAGCTTTGAAACTATATTTCTACTGCAGTTATCCTTTAAAAGTTGTAACTATCTCCTCTTCCTGACCCAGTAACCCTACCAGACCCTACACTCAAGATTGCCATACACTGGTAATTTTCCTGTTAATCATGCAAAATTCTGATCATGGGTGGCTCTGCCAGCACCTCCTGAAAATTAAAGAAGTCGTGTAGAACATTGTAAGCCAAACTGTAACTGCAGCAATTTAGCTGCATCACTTTTCTGGTATTCTGACAGCTGCAGACAGAATAAAGTAGCCAGCAGTGGAGATTCATCCATCAATGTTTGCCAACATGGATGGGGAAATTGAGTGATTTCTATGAGTTTATTGCCAGAATTACATGTCCATGTCACATGGAGATACTGTATTTGCTTTGTGGTCACTGGAAGTGATGGGCTAAACACCCCCCCCCCGTTCAGTTCACGGTTGAAAATTCTAACTTACCGAAAGTTCGACCTTGAACTTCGAACAGGAACAATTTACTGAGCGGTATCTTACCGCATCTGAGTAATCAGTTACTAAAATACTGCATGTGTTATATTATTAAGTCATGCAGTATTTTAGTTGTGATACATTAATTCATGTTTCAGCTGTCAGCGGGATTCTTGGCTGACAGCTGAATGTGAAAAGAATTGCCTGCATTGTCTAACAATTAAATTTTTTTTTTTAAAAAAAACAGCCTTCGGGTCTGGTATGGAATTTGAGGGGAACCCCCCACGCCAAAATTTTGTAAAAGTGGCGTGGGGTTCCCCCCAAAATCCATACCAGACCCTTATCCAAGCAAGCAGCCCAGTAGGTCAGGAAAAGGGGGGGATGAGTGAATGCCCCCCCTCCTGAACCATACCAGGCTACATGCCCTCAACATGAGGGGGTGCTTTGGGGCAAGGTAACTTGTCCCCATGTTGATGGGGACAAGGGCCTCTTCCCCACAACCCTGGCTGATCATTGTGGGGGTCTATGGGCAGGGGGCTTATCGGAATCCACCAGATCTCACCCCTCCCCCTATGTGAATGAGTATGGGGCACATGGTACCGCTACCCATTCACAAAAAAAAGTGTAGTATAAAAAAAAGACAGGAGGCAGTCTTTTACAAGTCTTTTATTAAAAATAAAAATTAAAAAAATGTCCCCCAAAGTAGATTCGACATCAATCATGATGCTCACCACCACTGCCGACCTGAAAAAAGAAAACAAAAATCTGCTCCACCTACAACTATTGGTCCCACCGCCTGACAGCTGCACCGCAATGAAATAAATATGGTAATGACATCACATGGGGGCGGGATCTGTGGTCAGGTGCAATGCTTTGGCCAATCACAATGCACTGTCAGGGCATAGTGCATTGTGGGGCGAATAGCCAGCCGAACGCCCATACCATTCATGTGTTCAATGAACACACAAGCGACCCATGTTTGAGTCCCATTAGTCTCTGGAAACAACAAAGACTTTCCATTGAAAGCCTGCACAGCTTTGTAGAAGATTTTCCACTTATTTCTATGTCTGTTATATGTCTGTTATGCAGGCCTCAAAATTTCCAATCGCCAGTTTTAGTAATTATCCCCCAAAGTAGAGCGTCTGGTGTGTGGGATGTGTAGGATGGTCTCAGTCACCACTCCAGCCACAACCTATGAGGGGCCTCTGTGACCAAGCCCCAGTGGGGATGGCAAAACACATCAGAGGGCGTGGCTGAAGCAGTGGCTGAGGCCAACCTACACATCCCACACAATGGAATCCCTGGGCTGGTTTGAGCAGTGTCCATCCCTAACTATATTGAAGTCACTGGAATCATCCTTAGATGCTGCTCCCTCTTTCCACATACAGGCGGGGTGAACCTTCAAGCTTGGAGCGGTGCCCCAAAGTAAATACAAATTTTCTTGGCAGTAGGTGAAAATCTTTTATGGCCAAAATCCACATTGACAGGTCTTCGGAAGTGCTGTGCTTGCATGTGAAAGGTATGTGTGATAATCCCATACTACAGAAACAGAAATAACTGCAAATATGTTGAGGCAGCCTAATGTACACATATCAAAATTAAAAACAAATTTACCCAATTTAATTGTCTTTCAGCCTTGGTTTATTACGAGGTATACGAGTATACAGATTTTTTCAGAAGAATACCACCTTTAATATTTGTTTTTTTCTCCCCGAAACAGGAAATGCGTAAAAAAGCTCGAAGACAAGAATACTTCCTGCTAAATCTGATTCTTTTCTTTGTACATTAATATTACAAATATCAGTAACATGAAAAAGATGAATTTGTGATTTCAAGTTCAAATGAGAAAAAAAATTATCTCAAACAAATTGGCAGTATCATGTATCTTTGAAAAGAACAAGGTCCCTAGAAAAGACACAATCCAGCAACTTTACAAAATCAAGATTCACAAATTTAGTTTGCGGTAGAGAATATTTTGATCCAATCGAAGGCAAAATCTGGTTGTTTGCTGCAGGTTGCCACCAGACTTTGTATTTTATAGTTACTCACTGCGCTTCCTTTTTAAGGCCATAGGTATGAACCTGTGGCTACTGCCAGCTAACAACATGACAACAGTCCTACCTCTGCTCATGCCAAGAGATGACACATAATAAGACAAGACTTCTGTCAATGTCCTAGTTAATATATGAGAAAACTGCTGCAAGGAAAACTGTATTCTGTCAAATTCTATTATGGTTAACTGCCAGCAAAGTGAACTTCGCCCTTAACTTTTCTCACAGACTTAAGTCTATTAAAAGTTTAGTGATGGCAGCTAAGTCATACGTGGGTGAGAAAAGGAAAAATGGGTATGTTGCTTTGACTATCCTATCAGATTTTGACACCTTTTTCCTATTTTTTAGAATGCGTCTTGTCCTATATGACAGTATCTGTTATAAAGTAAATCTAAACCTAGTCACTAAAATTTCATATAAATTGTTAACGTAATTCCAAAAGTTGTTTAAATTTTGTAAAATATTTTCTGATTTGCAGATTTAAATAAAATAATACCAATCTGAAATTACTCATTTAATGGCTTAGTCTACCCAAAATTGATATTTCATTTTTTCATGATCGTTATCAGGTTTGATGAAATTCTGAATATAGGAATAATCCCTTATACTTCTGCAGAATTCCATTGAAAAGGTTTTTCCACCAAAACATTTCATTTCGCATAAGTACGACAACCATTCTAAAATCAAAATAGGGTGTCATAATTGTCTGAGGACATCTCCATAATGAATAATGTATGTAGAATAAATAAATAATTGGAAAGTCAGGCTGAGCAAATTTGTCATATACACTATATTGCCAAAAATATTGAGACATTGATATGCCTGCCTTTACACGCACATGAACTTTAATGGCCTCCCAGTCTTAGTCCGTAGGGTTCAATATTGAGTTGGCCCACCCTTTGCAGCTATAACAGCTTCAACTCTTCTGGGAAGGCTGTCCACAAGGTTTAGGAGTGTGTCCAGAAACGTATTTGTGAGGTCAGGCACTGGTGTTGGACGAGAAGGCCTGGCTCGCATTCTCCACTCTAATTCATCCCAAAGGTGTTCTGTCGGGTTGAGGTCAGGACTCTGTGCAGGCCAGTCAAGTTCCTCCACCCTAAACTCGTTCGTCCATGTCTTTATGGACCTTGCTTTGTGCAATGGTGCACTGTCATGTTGGAATAGGAAGGGGCCATCCCTAAACTGTTCCCACAAAGTTGGCAGCATGAAATTGTCCAAAATGTCTTGGCATGCTGACGCCTTAAGTGTTCCCTTCACTGGAACTATGGAGCCAAGCCCAACCCCTGAAAAGCAGCCCCCCACCATAATCCCCCCTCCGCCAAATTTTCCACTTGGCACAATGCAGTCAGGCAAGCACTGTTCTCCTGGCAACCACCAAACCCAGGCATGTCCATCAAATTGCCAGGCAGAAGCGTTATTTGTCACTCCAGAGAACACATCTCCACTGCTCTAGAGTACATTGGCGGCATGCTTTACACTGCTGCATCTGACACTTTGCATTGCACTTGGTGATGTAAGGTTTTGATTTAGCTGCTTGACCATGAAAACCCATTCCATGAAGATCCCTACTTACTGTTGTTATGCTAATCTGAAGGCCACATGAAGTTTGGAAGTCTTAAGCTATTGACTGCACACTGTGATTCAACATGCTCTGACCCTGCTCTCTTATTTTACGTGGCCTACCACTTCATGGCTGAGTTGTTGTTGTTCCCAGTTCCCACTTTGTTATAATACCACTAACAGTTGACCGTGGAATATTTAGTAGCAAGGAAATTTCATGGATGGACTTAATGCACAGGTGGCAAACTATCGTGGTACCATGCTTGAATTCACTGAGCTCCTGAGAGTGACCCATTTGGTCCCGAATGTTTGTAGAAGCAGTCTGCATGCCTAGGTGCTTTATGTTATACACCTGTGGCCATGAAGGTGATTGGAACACCTGAATCCAATGATTTGGAGGGATGTCCAAATACTTTTGGCAATATAGTGTATGTCATAGAACCAGATTACTAGAGAAATCTCACACATGCACAGGAATAATTTAGATTGTAAAATGCACTGTATATACTAGTACTTTGATGGATTAATTCTGTTTTCCTTTATTTAGGTTTCAGTCTGTATCACTGTAGTGCAACTGCAGCTAGGGACCAAACAGTATAATAATTCCAGATCCAAACATTGTTTACAACCACAAGAACACAAATGTTAGACTTTTCATCAATGTTTTAAATGATTTAAACCCACACCATTAAAGACTGTCAGTACATGCTGTGTCACATTCTGCGTCTACTCAGTCAGACACTATGGGATTCATTTTCTATATCCTGTAAGAACCTACTGTGCAGTGTCCCTCCCTCCTTGTCTGTATCCCTGCTTTAACCTGATATTGTGTAGACCAGCCACTGCCACATTTACTGAGCATGTTCCAGTTTCAGGTCTCCATCTCCTCCTTTCTTCTTATCTGTGCATTACTATAGAGTCACACATGTGGCCATATACACTCCAAATAAGACAGCCCATTCCCTCCCTCATCCTCCATGCCCACTAAACAACTAAACACCATGTGTATATTACATGTGGATTGATACAGACATCTACTCCTTGTAAGTTTAAGCACATACAAACAATAGACACAGGCTGGAGGGGCGCAAACAGGCGCAAATAGGGCGCGAAGCTTGCCCTAGATAGCTCACAATATTTTTGCACAAAAATAATAGATTTGAGTTCAAATACATATTTATGACACTTTTTAAAACATTTATTTGACCGTAATTATATATTTTTCTGTTCTCTGAAGGCTGTTTTTTTGTAACATGTGGCCGGCAGCAGAGGACTAAAAGCCAATTTGCTGACCAATTTGCTGACTAAAAACTACCAATTTGCTGACCGCCTCATAGCAGATATACTTCTAAAGGGCAACCGCACTATGCAGAAACACGTATATAAACGTGATTCTGCACTTCCTGGTCATGGGTGTGCACATGCATGATTTGTCACAGCATAAGCAGGGGCAGACTGACAACTCACGGGGCCCCCGGGCAATAGGGGATCATGGGGCCCCTGTGTCCTTGCCCAAACTCAAAAAAGCCTATGAAAAAGGTACCAGGGGCATCTCATGGGGCCCCCTATTGACCCCGGGCCCTCGGGCAGTGCCCGCGTTTCCAAATGGTCAGTCCGCCCCTGAGCATAAGCCAATCAGTGAGTGCTGGCAAATGGATGAGTGCCGGCACCCACCGATCATCTAGGAGACTGACAGCACACAGCACTGCCTATGTAAACAAGGCAGAGATGTGTCCTGTCAGTGGCAATGTGCTGGATTATCTGCCCCTGGAATAGAATCCAGCCCATTACCTAGTAAATACAGCACACACAGTAGCCATTGCACTTAGCTAGGCACACAGTTAACCCCTTGATCACCATAGATGTTTACCCCGTTCCCAGCAAGTGTCATTAATACAGCGTCATTGCATATTTTTAGCACTGATCACTGCATTAGTGTCACTGGTTCCCACAAAGTATCAGTTAGCGTCTGATGGTCCGCTGCAATATCACAGTCCCACTATAAGTCCCAGATAACCGCCATCACTAGTATAAAAATAAAATAAAATTAAAATTCCAGTATATATACCATAGTTTGTAGACGCAATAACTTTTGTGCAAACCAATCAATACACGGGTATTGGGAATTTGTCTCCAAAAATATATAGCAGAATACATATTAGTCTAAATTTATGAAGAAATTTGATTTTTTTTTTATTATTGGATATGTTGTATAGCAGAAAGTAGAAAATACTGTTTTATTTTTTCAAAATTTTGGTCTTTTGTTATTTATAGTGCAAAAGTGAAAAAGACAAAAACAAAACAAAGGTGATCAAATACCACCAAAAGTAACAAATGTGGGGACAAATTCCATAAATTTCATTTATGTACAGCATTACTTAACCACGCAATTCTCAGTTAAAATAACACAGTGACATATCACAAAAAATGGCCTGGTCAGGAAGGGGGGTACAGCTTCTGGAGGTTATAAAAGGATACTTAGATTCTTTTTTTTTTTTTAAATTAAAATAAATAAAATGTCATCATACATATACCTAAACAAAAGGGATAATGTAAATTAAACAGTGTGTTTAGAATCACTTTAAGCAAGAGAAGCAACATCATTTTATTAAAGTGTTACTAAACCCACCACAGTAAAATCAGTCTGTATATGCAGTAAAGCATGTCTGTAGGACTCTTATTCGTGCCACTGTAATTAAGAAGTATATTGTGAGCACAAGGAATGCGGCATACATATATGGTGTATATTGCAAATTGTCTCAAAATCTATGAACTCATGTCCAATATTCAGCATAATTTAAGCATTCCCACATTTCACTCAGTGCACTATGGGTGTCACCTCCCTGTCTACTTAAAGTGTTCCTCTGTCACAAGTTCTAAAGTTGTGAGGCACACTCTATTTTTTTAATCAGGTGCCTGCTGCATGTTCCTCACCATTGTTCTTGAGCAAGGTCTACCTAAAATAGTAAAATCGTTTGGGACTACATAACAACCTGTAACTGTTAATACAATAAACGCCACAGTCAGGAGTATGTAATGTCCAACACAGCTAACAGAGGGCAATGGTCAGCACTAAAAAATACAAATCAGAACATATATAGTACAGCAGTCAGGAGTATGTAATGTACAACAGTTTAAAATATAAATGCACCAGGAATAAAATTCACAGCGCAAGATACAGAGTGCAAAAGTCAGGAGATACAGTATGTAACATAGTCTAGCTTGCTGGTAAGTAGGAAGCAAAAAATGTCCTGGCATTAACAGTCAATAGGAGTTAAAAACACAAAGGCCTTGGCAGTCAGTGGAAGAAAAAAATGACTTCAGTCAATGGGCATCGTCATCATCAGTGCAAGGAAAAATTCCCCCTCCCAGTAGTTACATTAGTGGAAGGAAGAATTTTCCCCATTCAAAGGCACTGGTGATCAGTGGACTAACCCCATTTCCATCTTCCCAGACAGTGGTGGTTAGTGAGGGCTCATCCACACTAGGGCGCTGCGGTAATGCATGAGTTGGTGCATTATGGTGCCATTCATTGTGAATGGTACACCAATACACTTTCTTAATTCCAAATTGTAGTGCATTGGCAGCTTTAACACAACATACAATATTATACATCAAAGGCACCCCAATGGACCACTCTGGCCTTGAAGGTCCCCACCATCCATAACAGGTCAGTGATATCCCCCAAAATGACATTGGTGGACAGTGAGCCCCCCACAATGGCATGGGTGGTAAGTGATGTTTTCCGCATTTCATGGCATTGGTGGTCTTTTATGTGTTGCCCCCTCCTCCCCAAAATGACATAGGCGGTTACTGATGTATTCCTCCTTCCCCTCACCCTAATACCATGGTTGATCTCCTGGCTGTATCTTGCTAGCTTAGTAACGTCACTGTTGGAACTATGGATATGTTATCAGGTAGGAGATCATTTTGCCCGGCAGTATGTGCTTACGTATAAAGTTGCCAGAAAGAGTGTTCCCGTACTTGGCTATGGGGCACAGTCTGGATCTTCTGGAAACCAAGATCTTGTTGAAATCTCAGGACAGTTGGAAGGTACAGTATGCTATAAATAACCATCATGTAATGTTATAACAGCATACGCTATGTGGGCAGCATAATAGATAAGGTGGTATAGTGGGGACCAAACCCAACCCAGAGTTTCCCAGCCCATAGTCCAGCAACACAATAGTGAATGCATTGCCAGTTGCCAGCCTATTGATCTGCAGTGCTGTAATCAGTGTGATATAATTTGACCCAACTGCTGTGCAGCTTAAGTCCTACTCACCTCTGTGCTCTATTTTACTTGGTGCCTTTCTCTGCAAACCAGGCCGGGACACCACCTGATGCTGTGCCCGGACATCATTTTACTGCAAAAACTGTCTACCGCTCTGTCTTCTTCTGGTATTGATAAATCTTTCCTCTTTCTGCCATTCACATGTCACAGGCCACATGTCTGGCTATCATCATATAGGCAGTGGCAGCCTCCAGTTTTAGTGTGCAACCTGAGCAAGTGCAAAGAGCCCCATATTGCAATGCACTGATGTTGACCCCCTCACACTTAAAAACCTGTGCCCTTGCACTGCAATCTCATTAAGAATTGGTAATTTATGGCAGGCGGTACTGCAGGTATAATCTTTGCCCCTCTGCTACCTTTGCAGCTTAAAGGAGACCAGTTGGGCTGGGGGGGGGGCAGTAAAAATGCAGCACATCTGACATCTGGGAGCTGAACCCACCCCAGGAAAAAATGATCTAGGCCTTTCTATGCAAACACTGTTAGTGTCCTAATATCTAGATAGACACTGTTAGATTTTAACTACGGAGGTTGAACAGCGAAAATAGAAATAAAACATAGGGAGCCGATCATATGTAATACTGTCAACTATTACAAGCTTTATGGCAGTATGAAAACAGTACATTGACGAGAAGCCAAAATTTGATTATACTGTAACTTTACTTGGTCTTAGAGCAGCTTTACATACCCAGAGAATTTTGTTATAATCAGAATTATTATAACTCAGGCTGATCTCTATACAATACATTGTGCAAATGTGAATTACTTACCAAAGTAATTACGCTGTCATGCATCTACTTTATGTATAAATCAAGCAGCGCAGGCAAAAAATGTCAGCTCACTCAAAAAGCACCACTTCTTAAAAAAAGTACCTGCTACAGAGTAAGGAATGATGGACAGCATTTAAGCACTAGAGTGATTATTATAACTAGAGTGCTAAAGGCTTCTTTAATTAGGCATTGCAAGGACCTCTGATGATACCACTTGCTTCCCAAGGCTATTTCTCTCATACATGTAAAATGTATCTTGGAATCTCTAAACAATATATATATATATATATATATATATATATATATATACATACACATACAGTACATACTGTATATATATATATATATATATATATTTTTTTTTATTTTAGTTATTTATATCACATGGTATTTTCGCAGAGGTTTTTCAAATGCGCATTAAGAATTTTAGTGAACACCAACACAATATAATACCATTTTTAAAATAAGATTTAAATGATGATGTTACACCAAGTAAATAGGTACCAAACATGTCACACTTTAAAAGTGACACGCTCATGGAATAGCAACAAGCTACAATACTTTCAATTATCCAAAGGCAAAGCTTTAACCAGTTCATCTCCACCCTGTAGCAGAATTGCTGCTACAGGGCGAGCTCCCTGCGCAAAATCACATATATAAGTGATTTGTGCTCCCGCCATGATCGCAGGCACGCCTGCCAGCCCGGTGGTGCCATGATTCGATGCCCGACTGATCAATCAGCAGATTCAGGCCAGTGATGTGCAGGCTGGATCTAATGAATTATCCCTGCCCTATCACACATCATCCTGTACAGGGGCGGACTAACCATTTGGAAACTCGGGCACTGCCCGAGGGCCCGGGGTCAGTAGAGGGCCCCATGAGATACCCCTGGTACCTTTTTCATAGGCTTTTTTGAGTTTGGGCAAGGACACAAGGGCCCCATGATCCCCTATTGCCCAGGGGCCCCATGAGTTGTCAGTTCGCCCCTGATTCTGTACCTGTGTTTACATTTACACAGGTACAGGAAAGGATGCAATATTCTCTCCCTGGGCACTTTCCATTTCATAGAGTGAAGAAAGCAGATCCACTTGAGTCAAAAGCAGCACACTTTTACAGTAAAAGCACAGCTAGGTCACATTTAACCCCCTGATCGCGCCACAGTTAACCCCTTCACTGCCCTATCACCAGTGTCTACTACAGTGTACAGCTTTTTTTTACTGATCACTGTATTAGTGTCGCCAGTGACTTCAGACAGCATTAGTGTCAGTTAGCCCAGGTAGCGCCCCTCCCAGATAGCGTCAGATTGCCCGACACTGCACCAGTCATCATATTTAACACACTCACATACACAATAAACCTCCATTGCTAGTATACTGTCTGAATGGATCAGTATCTTTGATCACATCAGAACTATACCAGTGTTCACAATAGTATAGTGTCCCCAAAAATGCAGCGTTAGCAGGATCAGCACTGCCACCTGCCAGCACCTGCATTTAGCCCCTACACTTACCCCCCCTTCTCCCCCAGTGCCAGTGTCAGTAGATCACTGTCACTTGATACATTGCACTCAAAACTGCAGTGTTCACAAAATTAGGTCTGATCTCTGCTAGCACTTGCAGGTAGATTTTTTGTAGCGGTTCAAGCAGTCCCTGACAGCCAGGTGCCCTTTTTCCAATGAGTCGCACTAGGTACTTAGAAATTTAGTGGTCAAAATGTCCAACGATTGGTACTCTAGTGAAGAGGCCTACAGGATTCTGACCATGTCAGATGAGAGCAAAGGGGAAGCCCCACTGACAGAATCAGGCTCGGAATACGAACCTGTAGACAGCAGCGGCACCCTGACAGATAGCTTAGATTATGGAGTAGAAGTCTCTGCTAAGGTCAGGTGTACCCAACCCCATTCCCTGGTTGCTGAGGTGGTACAATTGCATGATGATTCTCATATGTAGCAGAGTGCCAGTATTAGTGCCGCTCAACCTTTTGGTGAACTGGCAAGCACCAGAGGCCAAGTACATCCTGGTCTTATACATACCAGCACTGCAGTATCACTTGCTGTAGTGTCCTACAGCCACCAACTATTCGAACACAGGCCCGTAGATGCCCATAGTGTCTTTCTGGATGTGCTTGCAATTCCTGATTGGCAGTCCTCAAATTCTGTAGCACTGTACTTTGCCCATTCACTGCCCAACTCAGAATTCAGGTAGAAACAGCAAATTCAACTACTCCCCTTAATTTTTTTGGAGCTGTTTTTCACAGAAGATCTGTATGCATTGATTGTAGATCAAAGCAATTTATATGCACAACAATTTGTCACCACTAACCCAGATTCAAACCTTTCCTTTTGTATGGAAACCTATTAAGGTTCCCGGAAACCTATTATGGTTTCCGAATTTAAAGTTTTTTTGGACCTAACCCTCAAAATGGGCACTATTAAAAAAAATGAATTGCGATTGTATTGGTCCACAGACCCAGTTCATCATATACCCATGTTCTCTGCTGTCATGGCCCGGCATAGATATGAGAATATAATGCAATTTATGCATTTCAACGACAATACGCTCTATTGTCCTCGGGGTGACCCTGAATTTGACCGGCTCCACAAAATTCATCCCCTCATAAATCATCTTAACCACAAATTTTCAGATGTGTATACTCCCAAGCAAAACATCTGTGTTAGTGAGTCCCTCATTAGTTTTTCTGGCCGCCTTGCATTCAAACAATTTCTTCCCAGAAAGTGTGCCAGATATGGGGACCAAATGTAAAAGATCTGTGAGATGGCAACAGGCTATACATGTAATTTTCGGATTTATGGGGGAAAAGATAGTCTGTGGAGTCCCCGGATGCCCAGACTACATGGCAAGCAATGGCAAGATAGTTTGGTACTTAGTGTCACCCCTTTTCCACATGGGTTACCACTTACACGTGGACAATTTTTATTCAAGCGTGCCACTATTTAGACATTTATACAATCTTGGCATTGGCACATGTGGCATCAAGCAACCTAATCGCCGGGGCTTCCTCCAACAGCTTGTAAATATCCATCTTAGAAAGGGAAAAAAAGCCTGCTTGAAAAATTATGAATTTCTCTCAGTGAAGTGGAAGGACAAATGGAATGTTTTTGTCCTGTCTTCCATTCACGCAGACACGACCATCCAAATTTCCATTGCAACTGGTGTTGTTTAGAAGCCCCTCTGTGTCCATGACTATAACCTTAACAAGGGAGGGGGACTTCAACGATGTTGCAGATGATGATGAAGATGTACTTAGTTTCCAGAGAATCCAGATGCTGGTACAAAAAAAGTGTCTGTTTATTTATTTTGATTGGCTCTATATAACGCTTTTTGTGCTTTACAAAGCAACTGGACGAAGTGGATCTATCCTAAAATTCCAGGAAGAGATCATCACGGACCTTTTGTATCCAGAAAGTACTGTGGTCCAAATCTCCAACACAGATGCAGTGAGCCGGCTGCATGAGAGGCATTTCCTGATGCTATTCCAAGTGCCCCAACCCAAAAGGCACCCTGAAAAAAATTATGTGTCTATAGCAGGGGCGGACTGACAATTTGGAAACTCGAGCACTGCCCGAGAGCCCGGGGTCAGTAGGGGGCCCCATGAGATGCCCCTGGTACCTTTTTCATAGGCTTTTTTGAGTTTGGGCAAGGACACAGGGGCCCCATGATCCCCTACTGCCCAGGGGCCCCATGAGTTGCCAGTCTTCCCCTGGTCTGTAGCAGCTTTTTTGTCCCTCCTGTTCTGGCCACCCTGATCTTTACCTCAAGGACTGCTTCTGTTGTTACCATACACTAGTGGACTATTAGTATAGGGTACAGCACGGCACAGTCTAGGGCACATACAGTCAGGTCCATAAATATTGGGACATGGACACAATTCTAACATTTTTGGCTCTATACACCACCACAATGGATTTGAAATGAAACGAACAAGATGTGCTTTAACTGCAGACTGTCAGCTTTAATTTGAGGGTATTTATATCCAAATCAGGTGAACGGTGTAGGAATTACAACAGTTTGCATATGTGCCTCCCACTTCTTAAGGGACCAAAAGTAATGGGACAGAATAATAATCATAAATCAAACTTTCACTTTTTAATACTTGGTTGAAAATCCTTTGCAGTCAATTACAGCCTGAAGTGTGGAACACATAGACATCACCAGACGCTGGGTTTCATCCCTGGAGATGCTCTGCCAGGCCTCTACTGCAACTGTCTTCAGTTCCTGCTTGTTCTTGGGGCATTTTCCCTTCAGTTTTGTCTTCAGCAAGTGAAATGCATGCTCAATCGGATTCAGGTCAGGTGATTGACTTGGCCATTGCATAACATTCCACTTTTTTCCCTTAAAAAACTCTTTGGTTGCTTTTGCAGTCTGCTTTGGGTCATTGTCCATCTGCACTGTGAAGCGGCGTCCAATGTGTTCTGAAGCTGAATATGAGCAGATAATATTGCCCGAAACACTTCAGAATTCATCCTGCTGCTTTTGTCAGCAGTCACATCATCAATAAATACAAGAGAACCAGTTCCATTGGCAGCCATACATGCCCACGCCATGACACTACCACCACCATGTTGTTCCAGAACTTTGAAGGCTTTTTTAGATGTCGTTTGGCAAACTCTAATCTGGCCTTCCTGTTTTTGAGGCTCACCAATGGTTTACATCTTGTGGTGAACCTTCTGTATTCACTCTGGTGAAGTCTTCTCTTGATTATTGACTTTGACACACATACACCTACCTCCTGGAGAGTGTTCTTGATCTGGCCAACTGTTGTGAAGGGTGTTTTCTTCACCAGGGAAAGAATTCTTCGGTCATCCACCACAGTTGTTTTCCGTGGTCTTCCGGGTCTTTTGGTGTTGCTGAGCTCACCGGTGCGTTCCTTCTTTTTAAGAATGTTCCAAACAGTTGTTTTGGCCACGCCTAATGTTTTTGCTATCTCTCTGATGGGTTTGTTTTGTTTTTTCAGCCTAATGATGGCTTGCTTCACTGATAGTGACAGCTCTTTGGATCTCATCTTGAGAGTTGACAGCAACAGATTCCAAATGCAAATAGCACACTTGAAATTAACTCTGGACCTTATATCTGCTCATTGTAATTGGGATAATGAGGGAATAACACACACCTGGCCATGAAACAGCTGAGAAGCCAATTGTCCCATTACTTTTGGTCCCTTAATAAGTGGGAGGCACATATGCAAACTGTTGTAATTCCTACACCGTTCACCTGATTTGGATGTAAATACCCTCAAATTAAAGATGACAGTCTGCAGTTAAAGCACATCTTGTTCGTTTCATTTCAAATCCATTGTGGTGGTGTATAGAGCCAAAAATGTTAGAATTGTGTCGATGTCCCAATATTTATGGACCTGACTGTATATGCACAGGGTCTCAAAGGATGTTAGATTTTGAGAGACCCTACCATCTGGTTAAAAGTTTTAAAAAATGAAAAAAAAAACTTTACAAATGTAAAAAACTAAAATCGTTGTCGTTTTATTGTTGTTGAGTTACTGTTCTACTGTTACAGTTTTGCTGTTAAGGTTTTATTGAAAATGTTTCATTGCTAGCCATTGCTGTTTTCTTTGCAGGGATGCCATTCAGTTGCTGCACTGAATTGTTTACTCTGACAGCAACAAGGTCTTGCTCTCAGAATATATATATAAGTTAATGGGTGCAGCACTGCTGGATGAGATTTTTCATCCACAATTAAAAAAGAGCAGATATACCCAAGTATGGGGCCCTGGGGTGGACAGTGGGTGGATGGTCCTTATGCTTCAGGATATATATTCTATAATATATTTTGGCACATATTTCAATAAAAAAGTTGTTTTATTGAGTTACTGTTTTAGTAACACTGTTTAATTGTTACCCGTTGTCATTTTCTTTGCAGGAATGCCATTCAGTTGCAGCACTGATCTGTTTATTCTGACAGCAATAGGGCCTGGCTCTCAAACTATACGTAAGTGTGTGCAGCAGTGTTGGATGAGATTTTTCATCCGCAGTTAAAAAAGAGCATATATGCCCAAGCTTGAGAGCCCGGGGTGGACAGTGGGTGGCTGGCCCCTATACAATGGCACATATATTTTAGAATATTTTTTGGCACAGATTTCAATTTAAAAAAGTTGTTATATTGAGTTACTGTTTTATTGTTAACCGTTGCTGTTTTCTTTGCAGGAATGCCATTCAGCTGCAGCACTGATCTGTTTATTCTGACAGCAACAGGGTCTTGCGCTCAGAATATAAGCAAGTGTGTGCAGCGCTGTTGGATGAGATTTTTCATCCGCAGTTAAAAAAGAGCATATATGCCCAAACATGGGGGCCCCAGTCAATCGTGAACGAAAAAAAAGAACATTTCATGTGTGCCCACCATTAGAAGTGGGAGGATGCAGGGTGGTATATTCTAATGGTGGCATACTTTTTCTGGCAGAAATGTCTTCTCTTTTTTTCATTCAGCACACAGGCTGCATAAAAAAAAGAACATAGCATATATATCCAACAAGGATCAGTGACGTACTGGTAAATCACTGGACTTTGAGTGGTTATACCAGGATGATGCCTGCAGCTGCACAAAAAAGAAGTGCATGCCTTTGCATGAGATAAGCCCAGAGGAACAAATCCCAGAGAGTCACGGAGAAGCAAATCGCATCGGGGATCAAACGAGACTGTCTTTTCAGGAATCGGATAGGAATCAGTTGAAAGAAATATCAAAGTTTGAGAGTGAAAGGGGTAAAAGGAATATGGAGGAGCAAAAAGTGAGGCTACAAATGCCCACAAAATCGGAAATTGTAGAATGTTTGCAAAAGAAGAGAACTCCATAAAAAGTGAAATGGCGATTTTACACCACAAAATGGGACAAGTCCTGTCATGAGTAGAAGAAACTGAAGGCAACTTGGAGAGACAAGCCCAAGTAATTAACAAACTAGCAGCGCAAGTGGAGGAAATGAAAGGAGAACAGAGAATGCTCTCAAATAAGTTGGAAGATCAGGAAAATTGAGATAGAAGAAGAGAGAGAAGGGGGGAGAGTAAATGGGGAAAGTCTTCTAGTTTTAAATCATGCTTACTTATACCTCCGTAAAGGGACTATAGAAAATGGGAAGAATGAATATGGTCAACTTTATGACATATAATGTAAAAATACGGAACACTCCCACAAAAAGGCATAAGGTATTAAGGGAAATACATCAACGCTCTATTGAAGTGGTGTTTCTTCAAGAGACACACATATCCCAAGATTCAAATGTTAAGCTATATTCTAAATACGGTATCTGCCAACTTGGTACTATGCGGATTCACTAATAAGACAGGTAAAGGGAGTGGCGATTTAGAAGGGATTTGGAAAAAATATAAAATTCACTTTGGAGGAAAGTGTGGCAGACCCAGCAGGCTGATATTTATTCTAGAGGAAACCTGCAGGGAAGGGAGAGTACATTTGCAAATATTTATTGCCCCAACAAATATATAGTATATTTGGAAGGAACATTACAAAAACGTACAGACTTTAAAAGGGGCAGTCTGATTGTGGCAGGAGATTTAAATGTTTGCATGGACCCGGAGATGGATGCTCATCGTATGCATTTTTCTCCATGCATACAATGAAGCAGGAGATAGGGGTCTAAAGAATGTTAAAAAAAAGATGCATCAATGTCAGCTGGTGGACGCTTGGAGAGTTAAGCGTCCAAGAGAACAAGTCTATACCTTCTTCTCTGCGGTGCATAGGATGCATGTGGCGATTAAATGAGATGATTTTACAAGACCCAGAAATGGAAATAAGAGTTAAGCAGAAAATGGAACAATATTTTAAGTTTAATGATTCTGGGGAGGTTTCAGCTGCCAAAGCATGGGAAGCACATAAGGCTTATATTAGGGGTATATTAATTGTGATAGGAGTGGAGAAAAAGAAAGAACGGGTTAAAAAATTAGGTTATTAATGAAAGAACTATGTCAGTTGAAACAAAGAAAATAGATACAGATATACAACAGGAGATAATATTTCAAAGAGAAGAGTTAATGGATCTCATGGAAAAGAAACAAGGAAAAATTTTTATAGGGTTTTGCAGGAAAGATATCAGTGGGGGAATAAACCTTGGAAATACTTAATGAGGAAATTGAGGGAAAATAAATCAAGGAATTTTGTTGAAAAAGTTAAAGATGAAAAGGAGAAATGGTTTATTCGACCACTGATATTGCTAATACATTCCAGAGATACTATAGTGGTTTATACGGAGCAAAATCTAAGAACCAGAAGGAACCAGAGGAAGAGAGAAAGGGAAAAAGGCAAATATATTTGAAGAAGGCTGGTCTACCTAGATTGGATGAAATTAGATTAACAGCTTTAGATAGTTTAATTTCACAAGAAAAAATTAGCTTAGCATTGACTAGTACAGCTGCAGGTAAGAGCCCCGGCCCCAGGGGCGGACTGACCATTCGAGCACTCGGGCACTGGGGTCAGTATGGGCCCCATGAAATGCCCCATGTACCTTTTTTATAGGCTTTTTTGAGTGTGGGCAAGGACACAGGGGCCCCATGATCCCGTATTGGAATTAAAGTATTTGGGAATAAAATTAGCATCGTACATAAAAAATCCTTATCAGGTAAACTATATCCCATTAATAAATGAGATAAAGGATGAATTGAGGGGAATCTCAATGGGAATGTTGTCCTGGATAGGCCGTATAAAAATATTATAAAGATGATCATAGTACCAAAAGTCTTGTATAAATTTAATATGCTCCCAATATACCTACCAGGGTCTTTCTTCAGGATCCTCAAAAAAAGATACTCAGATATGCATGGGTTAATAAAAAAACAAGAGGTAAATATGAAGTTTTATGCAGTAATAAAAGAAAATGAGGACTAAATATGCCTGCTTTCAAGAGATAATATAACTCAGTGTTAATATCACGAATTGCAGTTAGGATATATAACTCACAGGGGAGAAGTTGGGTAAAAAAGGAGACTACACTTAGCAAGGCATCACTAGATAGTATTATTTTGATACCACATAAGTTTCACACACTGAATGAAGATAAAAGCACTTTGACACGGAATATATTGGAAGTTTAATGCACAAGGAGAAATATTGGAAGTTTAATTAATTGTCAATGCCGTTTAATTCATTGTCAATTCTGTTGGTGGGAATAAAGTTTTTACCACTCAGGGAATGATAATATTTCAGGAAAATGGATAAACAATAGAAATGCACGCTTAAAAGACTATGTAGATAAGGGGGTATTATGTTCTTTACATGATTTAAAAAATAAGAAAGAAATATTTTCTACACTGGATGAATGGCGGTATCACCAAATAAGACATTTTGTTGTAATGTTCCCATAGCCACTAAGAACTGAGGAAGATATGCACCCTTTAGAGCAAATGTTCAGCTCAAATACAATAAAAAAACATGCTACCTCTAGGAGTTTTAAAATACTCAGTTAAATAGATTGGTGTCCCAAGTGCTTCTGGATAAGTGGGAAAAGGAGCTTGGAACAAAACTGAAAAAGCAACAAAAGGTAGTTCAAATGAATTATAAATGTCTTGTAAGATGGTATATTATACCTAATGTAGCACACAAACTAAGACCAGAGGTCTCACCTTTGTGTTGGAGAAGATGCGGGAGCAAAGGAACAAAGACACATATTTGGTGGGATTGTCCTAAAATACAGGAGTTTTGGCGGGTGATAATTCAATATATATAATTAGAGATGAGCGAATCGAACCTGGCGAAGTGGAACTCGTTTCGAATATCAGGAAAAATTCGATTCGCATCGAATCCGAATTTTAGCAAACTTCGGGTGCACGAATCAAATTTTTCCCGATCAGCCGGCAAAAGTGTCACTGCAGAGAGCTCCGCTATTTCTGACAGTTCTGTCAGTTCATTTACAGCGGTTGAAACATTGTATCTATTTGTTTTCATTTAGGATACAGATGTTTTTATTCGGAAATAAATAGATACAATGTTTCAACCGCTGTAAATGTGAAGGAACTGTCAGAGAACTGTCAGAAATAGCGGAGCTCTCTGCAGATACACTTTTTGCTGTACTGGAATTCTTCTTCTTTTCATTCTTCTTCTTCTTTTCATTCTTCTTCTTCTTCTTTTCATTCTTCTTCTTCTTTTCATTCTTCTTCTTCTTCTTTTCATTCTTCTTTTCATTCTTCTTCTCATTCTTCTTTTCATTCTTCTTTTCATTCTTCTTCTTCTTCTTTTCATTCTTCTTCTTTTCATTCTTCTTTTCATTCTTCTTCTTCTTCTTTTCATTCTTCTTCTTTTCATTCTTCTTTTCATTTTTCTTCTTCTTCTTTTCATTCTTCTTCTTCTTCTTTTCATTCTTCTTCTTCTTTTCATTCTTCTTTTCATTCTTCTTCTTCTTCTTTTCATTCTTCTTCTTCTTATTTTCATTCTTCTTCTTCTTCTTCTTCTTCTTCTTCTTTTCATTCTTCTTTTCATTCTTCTCATTCTTCTTTTCATTCTTCTTTTCATTCTTCTTCTTCTTCTTCTTTTCATTCTTCTTTTCATTCTTCTTCTTCTTCTTTTCATTCTTCTTCTTCTTATTTTCATTCTTCTTCTTCTTCTTCTTCTTCTTTTCATTCTTCTTTTCATTCTTCTCATTCTTCTTTTCATTCTTCTTTTCATTCTTCTTCTTCTTCTTCTTTTCATTCTTCTTTTCATTCTTCTCATTCTTCTTTTCATTCTTCTTCTTCTTCTTTTCATTCTTCTTCTTCTTCTTTTCATTCTTCTTTTCATTCTTCTTCTTCTTCTTTTCATTCTTCTTTTCATTCTTTTTCTTCTTCTTTTCATTCTTCTTTTCATTCTTCTTCTTCTTCTTTTCATTCTTCTTCTTCTTCTTTTCATTCTTCTTTTCATTCTTCTTCTCATTCTTCTTCTCATTCTTCTTCTTCTTCTTCTTTTCATTCTTCTTTTCATTATTCTTCTTCTTCTTCTTTTCATTCTTCTTTTCATTCTTCTCATTCTTCTTTTCATTCTTCTTTTCATTCTTCTTCTTCTTCTTCTTTTCATTCTTCTTTTCATTCTTCTCATTCTTCTTTTCATTCTTCTTTTCATTCTTCTTCTTCTTCTTTTCATTCTTCTTTTCATTCTTCTTCTTCTTCTTTTCATTCTTCTTTTCATTCTTCTTTAGCAAACTTCGGGTGCACGAATCAAATTTTTCCCGATCAGCCGGCAAAAGTGTCACTGCAGAGAGCTCCGCTATTTCTGACAGTTCTGTCAGTTCATTTACAGCGGTTGAAACATTGTATCTATTTGTTTTCATTTAGGATACAGATGTTTTTATTCGGAAATAAATAGATACAATGTTTCAACCGCTGTAAATGTGAAGGAACTGTCAGAGAACTGTCAGAAATAGCGGAGCTCTCTGCAGATACACTTTTTGCTGTACTGGAATTCTTCTTCTTTTCATTCTTCTTCTTCTTTTCATTCTTCTTCTTCTTCTTTTCATTCTTCTTCTTCTTTTCATTCTTCTTCTTCTTCTTTTCATTCTTCTTTTCATTCTTCTTCTCATTCTTCTTTTCATTCTTCTTTTCATTCTTCTTCTTCTTCTTTTCATTCTTCTTCTTTTCATTCTTCTTTTCATTCTTCTTCTTCTTCTTTTCATTCTTCTTCTTTTCATTCTTCTTTTCATTTTTCTTCTTCTTCTTTTCATTCTTCTTCTTCTTCTTTTCATTATTCTTCTTCTTTTCATTCTTCTTTTCATTCTTCTTCTTCTTCTTTTCATTCTTCTTCTTCTTATTTTCATTCTTCTTCTTCTTCTTCTTCTTCTTCTTCTTTTCATTCTTCTTTTCATTCTTCTCATTCTTCTTTTCATTCTTCTTTTCATTCTTCTTCTTCTTCTTCTTTTCATTCTTCTTTTCATTCTTCTTCTTCTTCTTTTCATTCTTCTTCTTCTTATTTTCATTCTTCTTCTTCTTCTTCTTCTTCTTTTCATTCTTCTTTTCATTCTTCTCATTCTTCTTTTCATTCTTCTTTTCATTCTTCTTCTTCTTCTTCTTTTCATTCTTCTTTTCATTCTTCTCATTCTTCTTTTCATTCTTCTTCTTCTTCTTTTCATTCTTCTTCTTCTTCTTTTCATTCTTCTTTTCATTCTTCTTCTTCTTCTTTTCATTCTTCTTTTCATTCTTCTTTTCATTCTTTTTCTTCTTCTTTTCATTCTTCTTTTCATTCTTCTTCTTCTTCTTTTCATTCTTCTTCTTCTTCTTTTCATTCTTCTTTTCATTCTTCTTCTCATTCTTCTTCTCATTCTTCTTCTTCTTTTCATTCTTCTTTTCATTATTCTTCTTCTTCTTCTTTTCATTCTTCTTTTCATTCTTCTCATTCTTCTTTTCATTCTTCTTTTCATTCTTCTTCTTCTTCTTCTTTTCATTCTTCTTTTCATTCTTCTCATTCTTCTTTTCATTCTTCTTTTCATTCTTCTTCTTCTTCTTTTCATTCTTCTTTTCATTCTTCTTCTTCTTCTTTTCATTCTTCTTTTCATTCTTCTTTTCATTCTTTTTCTTCTTCTTTTCATTCTTCTTTTCATTCTTCTTCTTCTTCTTTTCATTCTTCTTTTCATTCTTCTTTTCATTCTTCTTCTCATTCTTCTTCTCATTCTTCTTCTTCTTCTTCTTTTCATTCTTCTTTTCATTCTTCTTCTTCTTCTTCTTTTCATTCTTCTTTTCATTCTTCTTCTCATTCTTCTTTTCATTCTTCTTCTTCTTCTTTTCATTCTTCTTCTTCTTCTTCTTTTCATTCTTCTTCTTTTCATTCTTCTTTTCATTCTTCTTCTTCTTCATTCTTCTTTTCATTCTTCTTCTTTTCATTCTTCTTCTTTTCATTCTTCCTCTTCTTCTTTTCATTCTTCTTTTCATTCTTCTTCTTCTTCTTTTCATTCTTGTTCTTCTTCTTTTCATTCTTCTCATTCTTCTTTTCATTCTTCTTTTCATTCTTCTTCTTCTTCTTTTCATTCTTCTTCTCATTCTTCTTTTCATTCTTCTTTTCATTCTTCTCATTCTTCTTTTCATTCTTCTTCTTCTTCTTTTCATTCTTCTTCTTCTTCTTTTCATTCTTCTTTTCATTCTTCTTCTTTTCATTCTTCTTCTCATTCTTCTTTTCATTCTTCTTCTTCTTCTTTTCATTCTTCTTCTTCTTCTTTTCATTCTTCTTTTCATTCTTCTTCTTCTTCTTTTCATTCTTCTTCTTCTTTTCATTCTTCTTTTCATTCTTCTCATTCTTCTTTTCATTCTTCTTTTCATTCTTCTTCTTCTTTTCATTCTTCTTTTCATTCTTCTCATTCTTCTTTTCATTCTTCTTTTCATTCTTCTTCTTTTCATTCTTCTTCTTCTTCTTTTCATTCTTCTTTTCATTCTTCTTCTTCTTTTCATTCTTCTTCTTTTCATTCTTCTTTTCATTCTTCTTCTTCTTCTTCTTCTTCGTCGTGCCCCGTGACTGCCCAAATGAGTGAAGTGTGCGGTGATTCTAAGATCGACGGCACTCATCTGCATGTCATACTGACTGACAGTATTATTTCTCTTCCCCAGCAGACTCCAAGGGCATTTAAATTAAAGGTACAGTGTTCTGCACTAATATAAAGGCTCTCTGAAGCCTAGAAACCCTTTTAATAAGTTAAATTCGAGGCGAATAAATTTGCATCGAATCGAATTTCTCCCGCAAATTCGGCGAATCAGCCGAATCGAATTTTTTAATAATTCGCTCATCTCTATATACAATAGATACTGAAGATTAGTATACCCTTAGATCTGTGGGTTTGATATTTCATAAATCAGAGACTCCGGTGAAGCAATACAAAAATGGGATATTGTTCCATTTACTAAACATGGCCAAAAGTCTCATTCCTAAATCCTGGCAGACAACAGAGCCCACAAAAAGAAAAGACTGGATAAATAGAGTCAAGTATATATACAGTATAAGATGGAAGAAGTATACTACATAGAAGAGGATAAAGTTGAAAAATGTAAACAATCGTGGGAAGAATGGCATAATTTAAAAAAATAACAAAGATATGTAGAAGTGGTTGGAGTGTAATGAAAAAAGAAAGTAAACAGCAAAGGAACAAGAGTATGGGAAAGATAAGGGAGAGAGAAAAGGATAAAAGGGGGGAAAAGCCAGCTAGAACAACATCAGAAGAACAAGAAGTAAATGAAAGGGTTAAGAAGACCAGGGGAGGTGGATGGGAAGGGGGCAAACAGGGTGATGGGAAAAGTTGAATAATTTTTTTTGGTGTTTTATATACAGTATATATATATATTTTTTTTTTCTTTTAAATATATCTTTATTAGACTTATCGGGATTTTGTTTTACCAAAGACATGTAGCAGAACACATTTTGGCCTAAATTTATGACTAACTTTGAGTTTACTATATATTTTTTATAACCGAAAGTAAAAAATGTTATTTTTTTCAAAAATTTCAGTCTTTTTTTGTTTATAGCGCAAAAAATGAAAAATCCAGAGGTGACCAAATACCACCAAAAGAAAGCTCTATTTGTGTATAAAAAAAATGATGGTGCTCCGTGAGAAATAGCAGAATTGCGCACTCACCAGAAGTAAGATAATTATATGCGTTATATATCACATCCAGATGTATCCTCATCAGGTATAGGTCTGGTCAGATTAGGTAATCCTCCCTCAAGGTAGTAATCATCAGATGCCCAAAAGCCAGAATTATTTGGATCCAGGTAACCAGAGGTCCCTATTAGGGGATAGGTAGAAGGAGCTGCCTGCTTACAGGATGTCTTCCTCCTCTTGGTAGGGTACCTGGATCATAATACTGAGCTCTGTGAATAAATACTCATCTCGGGGAGTCAGGGAAGGATGCCCATAGTGTAGTATTGAAAATTGTAAATTTATTGATTAAGAATATGTTTGCAAACAAAATGAAACTAAAAACAGCATCAAGGTATAGAAATGAGACTAACCCTTTGGTAATCAAAGATGGCCACCGGGCCTCCACGTGGCTTCAGCGGCGTAGCGTCACAACGTCCTGGCCCCTCCTTACGTGCGCACGCACTTCATCAGAGGAAAGAACCAATGACCGCCAATTACCAGTTGAAATAGCGCAGCTTCGTAACACAAAAAAATAACCTGGTCAGGAAGGGGGGTAAATCCTCTGCAGGGCAAGTGATTAAAATCCTTTACAGGTTACAAGTTTTGAATTATACAGGAGATCTGGTGCTAGAATTATTTTGCTAGCTCTTACAATTCCGGTGTGTGGTGTGAATACTGTTTACATATGTATGGGGGACCGATATGTGCGTTCGCCATTGCGTGTGAACAAAGGGGAAGGGGGCGCTTTACATTTTTTTTTTTTAATTTTTACAATGTCTCTTGAAAGAAATTGTTTGATCATTTTTATTGCTATCACGAGGGATGTAAACATCCCTCATGACAGCAATAGCAGTGACAGGTACTCTTTATGGAGAGATGGGGGGGTCTATTAGACCCCCCTATCTCTTCTTTGGGCTACAATACAGCTGATCAGACACCAATCAGTGTGATCGGATGTTTCACTGGCCGGTAACCAGCCAGTAAATAAAAAGCCGAAACCAGAAATGGCGAAATCACCGTCGCTTCTGGGTTCTGACATCACTCAGTGGGAGGAACAGCTTCAGTGCTTCAGTGTTCTGGGAGCTGGGTGCCACTGGTCGCATCCTTACCAGGCTCACTGGTTGCTCGGATTACTTTTACATGAAAGAGGGTCACTGGGATTAAAAATGATACTGGGATCATGGTTGTAGATTCAACCATGATCCTGGCATAACTGCTTTCCTACCAGGACGTATATATACATGCACCATTGAGTGAATACATGCTGATTGGTTTGATTATATTTATTCACCCCGGGACTTCGGAATGGAGTAAGCAATATACAAGCCATATGTGTTAGAGCTTCCCCTCACAGCTTAATGGCATAAAACAAGTGCTGGAATTTACACTCAACAGCGCATATATATTATCCTATAGACAGTAGTGCAAGTGCCACTTCTGTCTATTATATATACACAGATAATACACATTCCAATACCTGCAAGTGAAAAATATACAAATGCAGCTCTAATGCGCATGGCTCATATCAGGCTTACTTCGTTGATTTTTAAGGCATAGGGTGAACAAATATAGTCCAACCAATCAGCATGTACCCACTCAAAGTCTCACACAAAATGGCGGCCACTGAACTTCCCGAGGACACACTGCACGCAAAATGCATTGAGGCTCAGTGTCTATGTTATTTCTGGTCCCTTCACCCACGCAATTTCCGGTCACCTGGAATGCACACCAGTACTGTGGATAGGAGTGGTGATGAGGGAGAGAGGACCCTAGTGAGTTTGTGTTAGGTCCCCGATTGGCACCTGTGATATGTGACTGCATCAATTTTAAATATTACCCACCCCTTACTTAATAAAACCTACTGCACTATGATTGCTCCCTTTAGTATTAATTTTACTTATTTTGGGTGAATGAGTATTTACAACAGGAGCGATATATCTTGAGAAATCCCATTTAGAGGAGCTATTATTCCATATTCAAAAACTGAGATGGGATGCTTACTGGCTGCTTTGTTGGCCATGGTTATCTGGTGAGTGCACAATTCACCTGTAGCACATGGGGAAGCACTGCTCTTTTATGTAAAGAAGAATTATCACTTAATACTTTTTTTTGCAAGAACACAGTGGTTTGGGACTTCTTATCTGTTTACCTTTATGGACTGATTATGATTTATTTTTTAATTTGAATGTTTGTGTTGGTAAATATTACACTGTGAGCAGTTTTGTATTAGGTCTTAGAGCAGCAGATCTAGAAGTGGCAGCACCAGCATAATTTTCTTAATTCCAAAGATTTCAATATTTAAAAAAAATGGTGATTTTAGGCCCTGCCACTTATACACTGTCACCAATGCAACTATTTTTTTTTCTGACACTGAAAACATATAAGACAAAGTTTAGAGTAGACTTCTGTCGACTTGTCTTTACACACTAACAAAGCAGAAATCCCTTTATCATCCTAAAAATGGAAGAAATGAGGTGCAGATGCACATTTTAATAGACAAAGACATGTTCAAAGAGGGCTGTAAATCAGCTTTCTTCCGCTGTTACAATTTACAATTACTTATCACATTAGTTCGTAATTGTCTACTCAAAGTGCACTCAATTGCAAAATTAGAATCCTTATCTCATTGTAGCAGCCACCTACAATACATACCCCCACAAAATGTGCAAATTACACTGAGGAATATTCTCCTTTTGGAAATGATGTTCATAAAAAGACTGACCTTAATCAAGGCTCGAGTGTATGCTTCCTGTTACAGAAAATGCCCCATTTCATGGCAGGGGATGTATTCAGAATCAGAAGAGTTGAAAAAAGAAACTATAGATAGTGGCACTGCTAGAACAGAATGATTTAAATAAACCTTGTAATGAAACAGTCAGATTTATTTAATAAACCAGAGCTAAAAACAATGCCGATGTGTCAAATAGGCATCATGGTTTCTTTGGGGTAAGCAGGTTGGCCTTGTAGTTCTGGGGTCCTGGATATCCAAACAATGATGCTAAACGTGCAATGAAGGGCGTGGTCCTTTTATAATAAGGCAAAAGGTCAAGTACTGATCCACAAAGTGGGGAGACGGTGGAGTTGAAAATTAAATTACTGTAAGGAATATTTTTAATTGTAGAGATATTAGCCCATTTAAATTCTACTCTATACTTTTTGAAAGACTGGAGGAAATTTAGTGAGGACCTGTTTACGAAAGGACTTGTGGCAAATGTTTTTTTATTCTGCTTTGTTAAAGAAAAATTCCAGGCAAAATGATTATATTCTCATGCAGTGGGGCTGTGTGCACACTGCATGGGTTAAATGGTTTTGTCTAGGGGCTCAGAAAGCAAAAATATACTTGCCTAATCTGCCGATTGTCCAAGTGCAAGACCGGTCCCCATCACTGCTGCCCCCCCACATGCTAGTGGTCTTGTGAATGGGCTGTTCTTGACCTCACCACACCCATAGACCAGCTCTGGACGTGAGGACAGCAGGAACAGTCCACCGCTGGATGTAGAGGAGCACGGTTTTCCAGTGGATCAGAGAAATGGGTATGTACAGCTTTTCCCTGAGCCCCTGCCCATGCAGTGCATGGAAAGCCCCACTGCACAGAAAAATAAAAGTTTTGATCGGAGTTCTGCTTTAAAGCTCAAGCACAACTACATGTTTTTGGGATCATACAACAAAAGGGAGTGGAACCGCACACAAGGAGACAGCTTGGCGATTTATGTGAAAAATCGGCTTCAGCTAGTTTCCCATGAGGCACTTGGCACATGGGAAGAGATTAGCTGAAGCCAATCTTTCACATGAATCATCGACAGGCTGACACGTTGGGATTGATTTATTAAGACAAAAGGGCTGCGTATTTTGCAAGTGCAGTTGCTCCAGAGCTTAGTAAATGAGGAAAGGCTTCATTTTGCAAAAATACCCAATCCCCTGCAAGGAAAATTTTAAAAATGCATTTTTGCTTGAACATGATTGGATGATGCATGCAGCAGAACTTTCCCTCATTTACTAAGCTCCATAACAACTACACTTGCAAAAGGCACAGTCTATTTGCCTTTAGTAATTTAACGCCTTTGTGTGCAGGTTCACAACCTTTTTTTGAATGATTGTCCTGTAGACTAGCTTAATGGACTCAGCTCAAAGCATTGGCACCTTGCTTATAGTTTTGGAGTCACCAGGCAGCATGTTCACAGTGGCTTAGAGTGGAACTTTCTTTATGTGGTTACATGTTTTGGGTATTTGCATATATTGATGAAAGGTGTAGCACTACCCCTTTAGGAGTCGCTGAGTTTTGGGTCCCCCTAAAGCTCTGCACAGCCATGCAACACACATTTTCTTCCACACTTTACACACAGGAGTCATTAAACAGTCCTTGAGCTTGGCTTTGCAATTTTATTAAGAGGTTTAGAACTTGAATGGGGTCTAGGGGTATATGGGATAGCAGAGAAATTGCAGAAACCGAGGACAAACTCCTCGAGGACAACTATGTACATAAATGTATATAGCACAGTTTCTCCTTTGAAAACATAAAAAGACTCTCTGGTGTACCTCCTCAGACCCTGGATGAGTCCTCCTCTTCACCCAGCCGCCTTGAGGGTATCCCTGGGCAAGGGGGCCCAAGAGCTGTAAATTTAGCATAGTCCCAGATGAAGACTAGTTGGGTATTGAACCTGATTGCCCTCTCCTCTTATTTGGCCCAGGGGGTATAGGAGTACTCACTGTGTCTGTCCCTGTTTCCTTGGTGGGTTGGTGGCTGCCTTCAGTCCTTATGGCTCCTTCCCTGCTGGCTCCTTCCCTGCTTCACAGGCCCTCCTTCCAAGGAGACGATGGGACAGAGGAGATCTTCCCAGAATCCTGCCTGCAGGTGGGCTTCCCTCCCTGGGGCCCCTCCCAGGCTCCATTCTCCAGCTCCTCACTCCATCTTCCACCCGACACTAACTCACTCTGCTTCCAGGCTATGGGATACTTAAGGGCTGACTTGGTCACCATGCCCAGCCTCCTGTCAGCATACAGATCTGAGTCTCCTCCTCTCCCCTGTCCCTCCTCCAGAAAGCTCTTAGGTTTCTGGAGAGGTGGGAGGGCTCCAGAAGCTCTGACTTTCAGAACCTCCCTATCCTGTCCTGAGTTCACCTCACTCTCCAGGCTGAAGCACTCCAGGCTGCTACTCAGCTTCTGTCTAACAAAAAATAAAACAACAAACAGTCTAACCAACTAAACGTGGATGGCGTTACAAAGGTAAGAATTGCCTTTTTACTGATGTGTGTGGGAAACATCAGGGACACAGATAACAATAGTTTGTTGTGACACGGCTAGAAAGGATTAGAAACTCCATTTTTGCTCTCTTCAATTTCTGTTCAAGTGGTGGGTTTCAGTAGGCTTAAAGCAGAGCTCCAGTCAAAATAAAAAAAATTAAAAGTCAGCAACTACAAAAACTGTAGCTGCTGACTTTTAAAAAACAGACACTCACCTGTCCCTCTATCAAGTGGTGTCCTCACCACAGCCGGGTTCACTGGCCCTCATGTGTCCCCAGTTCTTTGTACATGGTCCCGTAGTCTTCTGGGACCTGTCACGTGTTCCAGAAGACTACGGGGAGGGAGGGGGGAGGACAACTTCCTCTTCCGATCGTCTAGGCGATTGCTGCAAAAGTGGGAGTGGGTACTTGTCAAATTTGGGTACTCCCTCCACCCCTGCCCCCCAAAGATGCAAATCCTTAATGGGGAGTGGGGGATGAGGCCTTAAAGCAGAACTTCTTTTGGGTGGAGCCCTGCTTTAAGCAGGCCATAAACAAGTCAAAAAATTAAAGTTATGTCGATCGAAAAACGAAAATAGCTTATATGATTGTGCCATCAATTGTTTTGGTTTTCTAAAACAAAAAAACAGCATGTTGGTTCAGGCATTTCAATTAGATCACACAAAAAGCGCATGTCGCAGCTGGCACACTAATGAGAAAAAGTAATGATTCTACAATCAACATGAATGTAATTTTGTTTTCAACTCATCTATGACCTGCTTTAGTTGCCGAATTTTGTTCGTTAAAAGGTTTGGAAAACTGCCAAAGAAATTGGTTTTCAGCCAGACCAGTTTTAATACTTCTATTAAATGTGACAGCTTCTACACTGGTTAGTTGTTAGGAGGTTGCTGACATCCTAACAACCCTAACTTATCCCCACCCGGCCTGTTCAGCTAGTATGGATTTTAGGAGAGACCTTCACACAAAAAACAAAAAGCGTGAGCTCACTGCCAAAATCCACACCAGACCCTCACACACACATGCAGCCTAACTTTCCAGGAAAGAGCACTATGAGTAGGGGTAATACAATTCAGGATGGAGCAAGGCGAACACTCGCGCCCCCCCCCCTTTCTTGGCCAGCAGGGGTACATGCTCAGATAAGGGTCTGTAATGGCTTTTGGGGAGTGGGGACTCCATGCTTTTTTGTTTGCATTGCATACTAGCATATTATGAAAGATTTACAGTGCCTTGGAAAAGTATTCATACCCCTTGATATTTTCCACATTTTGTCATGTTACAACCAAAGCGTAAATGTTTTTTGGGGGGATTTTATGTGATAGACCAAAGTGGCACATAACTGTGAAGTGGAAGAAAAATGATAAATGGTTTTCCAAATTTTTTATAAATAAATATCTGGAAAGCGTACATTTGTATTCAGCCCCCCTGAATCAATACTTTGTAGAACTACCTTTCGCTGCAATTACAGCTGCAAGCCTTTTTGGGGAAGTCTCTACCATCTAGGAGAGTGAAATTTCAGCCCATTCTTCTTTGCAAAATAGCTGTAGCTCTGTCAGATTGGATGGAGAGAGTCTGTGAACAGCACTTTTCCAGTCTTGACACAAATTCTCAACTGGATTTAGGTCTGGACTTTAACTGGGCCATTCTAGCACATGAACATGCTTTGATATAAAATGTTCCATTGTAGCTTCTGCTGTGTGTTTAGGGTCATTGTCCTGCCGAAAGGTGAACCTCTGCACCAGGTTCACCTTTCATATTGACCCAGTCTTGACAAAATGTGGAAAAGGTT